>NC_092768.1:23034985-23265153 GCF_047496795.1 Chiloscyllium punctatum | reverse complement strand
TGGAGTTTAGAGGAACAAGAGGTTCTTATTGAAATGTATAAGATGGTGAAGGTGTTGACAGAGTAGACATTGAGAGGCTGTTTCCCATCGTGGGGGAATCTGGAACCAGGGACAGAGTTTCAAAGTAAGGGCCCTGCCAATTAACATGGAGATGGGGAGGGATTTTATGTCTCAGGATCATTAATCTTTAGAATTCTCTCCCCCTCGAGAGCAGTGGAGCCCAGTTCATTGAATGTATTGGAAGTTGAGTTAAACAGGTTTTTGAGTAATGAGGGAGTTGAAGGTTGTGGGAGTCAGGCAGGAAAATGGAGTTAAGGTCACAATCCGATCTGCCGCCATCTTTATGAATGACAGGGCAAGCTCTCGGGGTCACTCCTGCCCCTGTTTCTGATGTACAATGTTCACATGGGAATTTCACATGGACATGTTTTAAGTTGTCAGCTTTTGAGTTTCTTTCCTTGTGTTAAATAATCACTTTCACCCTCACAAATTCCCTTCCATCTGGAAACCGATTTAAATGCCTTTTGAATGTTGTAATTGTACCAGCCTCCACCACTTCATCTGGGCAGCTCATTCCAGACACAGGTGGCAGGGTACGTGAAAATGTTGACCCTTGAATCCCTTTTAAATCTTTAACACCCTCACCTTAAAGTAATGCCCTCTAGTTTTGGACTCCCCTACCCAAGAGAAAGCCTTGTTTGTTTACCATATCCATGTTCCTCGTGATTTTATAAAACTGAAAAAGGTCACCCCTCATCCTCCGATGCTCCAGGGAAAATAGTCCCAGCTGATTCAGTCTCTCCTTATAGTTCAAACGCCCCAAAGCAGGCAACGTTCTTGTCAACCAATTATGAACCCTTTTAAGTCCCACAATGCCTTTCCTATAGCAGGGAGTCCATTAAATGCAGTAATCCAAAAGTGACCGAATCAATGTCCTGTACAGCTACAACATGACATCCTAACTCCTTTACTCAAGGCACTGAGCAGTAAAGGCAAGCATACCAGATGCCTTCTTCACTCCTCTGTCTACCAGCAATTCCACTTTCAAGGAACTATGAACCTGTACTCCAAGGTCTTTATTCAACAACACTGCCCAGGACCTCACCATTAAGTGGATAAGTCTTGCCCTGGTTTGCTTTTCCAAAATGTAGCATCTCATATTTATCTGAATTAAACTCCATCTGCCACCCTTCAGCCCACTAGCCCATTTGCCACCCTTCAGCCCACTAGCCCATTTGCCACCCTTCAGCCCACTAGCCCATTTGCCACCCTTCAGCCCACTAGCCCATTTGATCAAGATCCCTGTGTACACTGAGGTAACCTCCTTCACTGGCCACTACACCTCCAATTGTAGTGTTATGTGTAACCTGACTAACCATCCCTCCTACACTCACACCCAGTTTGTCCGGAAGCCCACCACACCCCTGAGCCCCCTCGAGTGTACGTGAGGGTCCCGGGGCCGAGTGCCTTGTCCGTCAGACCCCGGACAGCTCGGATCAGGAACCGGAGGTGGACCACTCCCTCACTGTCAACTGTGCCGGTGTTATCTAGCCCACTCCCTGCCAACCAGCACGTCCCCGACTCTGGTCAGCCCTGTATCCCGAGCTCTCTCCTCCTCCATGATCGAGGAGGAACCTGTTCCTGAGCAGGCGCTCCCTGACAAGAGCCCCCACTCCCCGGAGGGGGAGAGCTCCTGGGTGGGGGGAGCTGACCGTGTCCCAGACTAGGCCGGGACCACTCCATGAACAGGAACTGTGTGTCGTAATGGAGGCCGTGCACCTGACGGAAGCAATATGTCATCAGGGTGCCCCACCCTGGAGGAGGCTCGATGGAAAGGTATCGCTGCAGGGTCTGAAGGTGGAAAGTCACTCCCTGGGTGTGAAGGTACACCAGCCCCTGACCACCCTCCTCAAGTGGGAGACTCCAAACCCAGTGTTGCCCCTTGTCCCAGAAAAACTCAAGGAGCTGTTTCTGAATGGTGGTGTTGCCCCTTGTCCCAGAAAAACTCAAGGAGCTGTTTCTGAATGGTGATGACAAAGCCAGGGGGAGGACCCAAAGTGACCAGCCGGTCCCATAACATGGCGGCCACCAGCTAGTTTCTGAGCAGCACTCGCACCCTGTAGGACATCACTCGGAGCAGTCCTGTCCAGCGAGCTGGGGGAGTGGTCACCTTGGTCTCCAACTCGTGCCAATTCCCAGCATGAAGGTGGATTCCCATGTAGAGGAGGGGAGGGGGGACTCCACGTGAATCACCGGAGCTCCTCCGGCAGGGGGTTCCATCCCCACTGTCCAGACCAGAATTCCCAAACACTAGGCTCCAGTTGATCCTTGTGGAGGGTGCTGCAGAGTAGACCTCCTGGCACTCTCACATCCTCCACAGGTCAGCTGGGTCTGTGACCATGAGGAACACAGTGTCGGTGTAAGCCGGAAAAATCCCCTCCAGCCCCGGCCCACGCAGAGCCAAACCCGAAAGGCGCTCACACAAGAGGCACAGGAATGGCTCCACACAGAGAGAATAAAGCTGGGGGAACAGGGGCCAGCCCTGACACACTCCTCTCCCACAGCGTAGGGGCACCGTCAGGAACCAGTTAACCTTCACTGGGCACTCCGCAGCGGCGTACAGAACTCAGATCCCGGCGACAAAATGTGTCCCAAACCCGAAAGCTGACAGAGTCCCGAGGTGCCAAGGGGAGTCGAATGTGCCCTGGTGAAGATTTTGTAGTTTGTGCTGAGGAGGGAGACGGGGCACCAATTCTTTAACAAATGGAGATCCCCTTCTTAGGCAACAGAGTGATGACAGCCCTGCACCAAGAAAGGGACATCTCTCTGGTGGCGTTACCTTCCTCCAGGAACCCCACAGTCAGCCAGTCAGCCCCAGGGACTTGCCCCTGAAAAGACGGTCGACGGTCAGGTCCAAGCTCAGAGGGGCATCGAGCACCCCAGGCCTCACAAAGGGGAAGGCAATGGAATCGGGATAGAGAGTTCACCATCGTCTACCAGGTCAAAGGTCTTACCTAAGTCCTTCAACTTCCCCACCAATGCTTAGCTCTTCTGGGTATCACCACAGTCACACACAAGCCCCCCACCCCCCCTCCACCACCACCCCCCTCCACCACCACCCCCCTCCACCACCACCCCACCACCCCAATTTTATACCGAAATGGCTAGTTCTTCCTGTATTCCACATGACGTAACCTTGTTAACCAGTCCACTGTGCACCACCTTGTCAGACACCTCACTGACGTCCAACATGGATAACATGCACTGCTCTGCCTTCATCAATCATTTCAGTCAGTTCTTCAAAACATTCAACCTGAGCAATCTGGTGAGGGGGGGTGGGACCCAGACAGAGAATGAGAAGAAGGATCCATCTGAGGCTGTAAAAAGGAGCAAACAGTCAAGGCAGTCAGGGGCAAAGCAAAGGTGGGTATGGTCATAATCGATACAGGACTGGGCACCACTTCCAAACAATCTGTGAGGCCTGGAACCTGTCAATGCAGCCTGAGACCTTGTGGCTGAATTGTCCCAGCTGCTGATCGGGCCTTGAGAGCTGAGGAAGTGGGGGCCCATCCTCTTCTGGTGTCTGAGAAGGGGACAGCTCTGTGGGATCTCGATGTGTTTGGCTTCTTCCAGGGAGCCACTGGGGATCTGTGCGGGATCTCTCAGTCACCCACCCACAAATGGATCAGTGCCATCTGAACAAGATCTCAGCTGTTCCTCTCGTTTCCCCATGTCAAGGTCAGTCCTTTAGCCCAGGCAGTAGGATTCAGGAACATTGCCGACTTCCCCCAGGTACAGGGCACCATCAGCTGTAGTCATGTCCCATTGAGAGGGCGATATGACAATGCAGCGGAGTTCATCAATAGGAAGTGCTTCCAATCCATTAATATGCAGATTGTCTGGAATCACCAGTCCCACTTCCTGAAGGTGTGTCCCCAGTACCCTGGGAGCTGCCATGGTTTCTACACCCTGGAGCACTCTCATGTCCCTGCTGTGTCTGAGGGCCCAGGTGCCCTACAAGCTGGTTCCTAGGAGACAAGGCCTACCCACTGTGGCCCTGGCTGATGACACCATTGCTCAACCCCCTGACTGAGTAAGAACAATCTATTGCTGTAGTTTTTTCTCTGGGTTCTGTTTTAGCTCTGAGAAGACCTTGGGACAGATAGCTGTGTACAGCAGTGTTTCTGAGAAGTGGGTAATGGACTTAGTGAGTCACATTATATTGGAGTGAAAAGTTAGTTTCAGTCCCAGACCCGCAGTGTTGGGATGAAACCCAAGGAGAGGTTATTTAAGCCGAGTATTTTGAGGATGTGTGGTAGCTCCAGGACAAAGTTATCACAGTTCCATCCATGACCTGAATGACACTAAGTTTCCTGTGAGGGGAGGAAGTGGTCCAGATTGTTAATCCAGACGCCCAGGTAATGTTCTGGGGACACATAAGGACTAGGAGGAGGAGTAGGCCATCTGGCCCTTTGACCCTGCTCCACCATCCAATAAACATCCTCTCTACTTCTATCTTATCTATTCCCTTCATAATTTTATATGTTTCTATAAGATCTCTCCTCACATTTCTAAATTGCAATGAATATAATCCCCAGTCTACTCAGTCTCTCCCTATAAGCCAACTCCCTCAAATCCGGGAAAAACCTGGTAAACCTCCTCTGCAACCTCACTAGTGTCAGTACATCCTTTCTCAAGTAAGGAGACCAAAACTACACACATTACTCCAGGTGTGGCCTCACCTATACAGCTATGACTTAAGCTTCCTGCTTTTAAACACAATCCCTTCAGCATGAAGAACAAAATTCCATTTGCCTTCTTAATGACCTTTTACATCTGCAGACCAACCTTCTGTGGTTCATGCACAAGGACACCCAGATCCCTCTGTACAGCAACATAATGCAATTTTTCATTGTGATTCCTACCAAAATGAATGACTTCACATGTATTAACATTGTACTCCATCTGACAGACCCTTGACTTAAACTATGTCCCTCTGCAAAGTTTCACAATCTTCTGCACACTTTGTTCTACTGCTCATCTTGGGGCCATCCACAAACTTTGACACACTACACAGGGTCCCTAACTCCAAATCATCTATGTAAATTGTGACTAATTGCAGTCTCAACACGAACCCCTGAGGCACACCGCTAGCCACTGATCGCCAGCCAGAAAAGCACTCATTTATCCCCACTCTTTGCTTCCTGTTAGTTAACCAATCCTCTATACATACCAGTACATTGTCAGTGCCTTGCATCTTTATCTTATGCAGCAGCCTTTTGTGCTGCCCCTTGTCAAATGCCTTTTGCAAATCTAGATACACCACATCTACTGGGTTACCGTTGCCCGTCATGCTCGTAAAGTCTTCATAGAATTCCAGTAGATTGGTTAAGCGTGGCCTGCCCTTCATGAATCCATATTGCCTCTGCCCAAGGGGACAATTTTCATCTAAATGCCTTGCCAGCTCTTCCATAATAACAGACTCGAGCATTTTCCCCACTACAGAAGTTAAGCTAACCAGTCTAGAATTCCCCATCTTTTATCTACCTCCCTTTTTAAACAGTGACATCACATTTGCTGCTTTCCAATCTGCTGGACCTGCCCCAGTGAAGTTTGGAAAATTACCACAAGTTCATTTGCTCTTTCTCCCACCATCTCTTTTAGTGCTCTGGGAGACATTCCATCAGGGCCAGGAGATTTGCCTATCCTAAGCTCCATGAACTTTCCCAACACTACCTCTTCTGTGATAATGATAGTCTCCAGGTCCTCACCGACCTTCGTCTCTTTGTCAATTACTGGCATGTTATTTGTGTCCTCCACTGTGAATCTCTCCTTTTCACACAAATCCAATCCAATCAATATCAGGAGCAATTTCAAAAGTTGCTAACAATGTTAATCTCATGTCAAAAAATAGTCCATTGATTATGAAGTGCTCAGGAATTCCCAGGAAATAACATGGAGCTATGTAACAGCAAGGTCTTTCCCAGTCTCTTATCAACACATTTTATTTCCCTCTTTCACTCCCCTCTTTCTGCTCTCACACTGAAGCTACAGCCATTTTCACTGATCTATGGATCAGCACCGTTAGATCCCTCTGAGCTTGACAGGGTCCTGTCATTCATTCACTACCCCCTTATCTTGTTACTTCTTCCAAAGTGCATCACCTCACACTTTTCAGGATTAAGTTCCATCTGCTGTTGATCTGCCCATTTGACCAACACATCATGATCAAACAGCCCCATCTCTGACATGATGCTGGGGGGAACATTCCTGCTGAAGAAGGTTTTTGGGCCGAGGACACAGCCGTGAGGAGCTGCAGTTGTGAAGGCCAGCGGTGGAGATGATCAACTTCCACATAATCACAACTATCTTCCAATGTGTTCAGTACAATTCCCACCAGTGGAGAATTCCACCTGATTCCCATTGACTCCTATTTCAGTGGGGCTTCTTGGTGTCACACTTGGTCACATGCTGCCTTGATGTCAATGACATTCAAGGCCATATTAATCCAGGTTTCTGGATAATTGAGTGCTTAAACATACTCTCTTTGATATTTGTATACATAACAATTTAAATTGTAAATTATAATCAGCACAAAGGGACTGATCTGACCTTTATTCGGTTTAATGGCCTCCACTATTTCTGTCCACACTGGAAACGGTAAAAAGATGTTGGATTTTTCAGTCGACAGGACACTACCAATCTCATCGCTAATCCTGTAAATATTAAACAGTTTATCATAAATTCACCAGAAAGACTTTCCTGAATAATTTCATCAATTTTCAATCAGTTGCAGGAAACTGCATGTCCTACCTCCTCTTCCGAGATACTTCCTCCTGAAATAAACCAAACACAATCTGAGTTGACAGAGACACACTGTCTATATCCAGAAAGCAGCAATTACACTCACATTGTTACACCTTATTAAGAGCTGTCATTTAAAAATAAAATCATTCATGGGATATGTTTCGATTAGATTTTTAGATTAGATTAGATTACTTACAGTGTGGAAGCAGGCCATTTGGCCCAACAAGTCCACACCCAGACCCATTCCCATTCCCATTCCCATTCCCATTCCCATTCCCATTCCCATTTCCATTCCCTTCCCCTACATTTACCCCTTCACCTAACACTACGGGCAATTTAGCATGGCCAATTCACCGAACCTGCACATTTTTGGATTGTGGGAGAAAACCAGAGCACCCTGAGGAAACCCACATAGACACGGGGAAAATGTGCAAACTCCACACAGAGAGCCGCCTGAGGCAGGAATTGAACCTGGGTCTCTGGTGCTGTGAGGCAGCAGTGTCACCAGCTCAACCAACATTCCTTACCCATCTCCAAGAGTGATCGAAATTGCTGGGTCTGGAAGCATATGGAGACCAGACCAGATAAGGAGAGTAGATTGTCTTCCCTGATGGATGTTAGTGAATCAAATAGTTTTACAACAATCGACAATGTTTACATGGTCACCATTAGGTGATCCTTTCTATAAAATGTCAGGTATTTTTTGTTGAAGTAAAGTTTCACCATCTGTGAAAACTAGTCCAGCAGCATTACCACTACACCCACCATCTCCCCGTTCTCATTGTTGCAAACATAAAATAGAAAGAGGATATTACAATAAGAATACTGAAGACTGGGAGAAAATACTTTAAAAAGCAACAAGTGCAAAAGTTAATTGGTGATATTAAACGACTCAATAAAACAGAAGATCTGATTCAGATGTTGAAAAGATGACAGTGGATTTGCGAGATTCAGTGAAGATGCTGCCACTTGGAGGGAATCTGAAAATATGGCTCTGTAAAAGTTATCATGGAACAAATAAATCCAAAGGGAAGTTCAGAACCAAATTCTTTGTCAAGAAAGTGATGAGAACATGGAATCCACTGTCACACAGTGTGATTGAGACAAATGTATTGAACAGGAAAGTGGAGAAGCCCATGAGGGAGAAAGGAGCAGATAGAGGTAGTGACAGGGGGAATGAAGGAGGATGGGTGTCTGCATCATGTTGGGACTGTTCACAGTCACACTTTCACTGAAATATAATCCCTCACCTTCAGAAATATCACTCCGTCTGTTTGTTCCAACTGTTTTTCCAACTTTGAGAGATTCTGCTGAATAGACTTTAAACTCTTTTGAATTTCTTGAAGATGTTCCTCCATTGGTTTGAGAATGTTTTCCTCTTGTTTCCTGAGATCTTGGAGTAAACTCTGCTCTTTCTCAGTCAGCATCTGGTGCATTTGAGCAAATTCGGATGTGATGTGGGTCTGAAGATTTCTGGATTCCTCCTGTGAAATGAAACACCAACACAATATTTTTCCATGAAAAGACACAAATGGCCGAACCTAATGTTGAAGCTGAACTCAGGGAGATTTTACCTGAATTTGGGAAATCTGCTGTTTCTGCTCCCGCTCCATTTCTAGAGCCGCTGATTTCTTCCGTGTGAGAGAATCCAAGGAAGATTTCACCCGATGCTGGGATTGGGAGAGAAAATCAGAAAATAAAAGTATTAGACCATGAAAACGTGATGAAATAATCAGGGGGTGGAATATGTTTCCTTTTACCTTGTAGATTCCAACAGCTTCTTTAACCGGGATGAAGTTGTGAGATTTGTGTTCCTGGGAATCTCTGCAAATCACACAGACCAATTTCTTGTCAGTTTCACAAAACAGCTTCAGTTCTTCCTGATGTTCCTCACAGTGATGTTTACTTTCCTTCTCTTGTGGATTCACATTTAATTTTCGAGCTTTCTCGGCCAGATTCGCTAAGGCCCGGTTTCCTCTGAGGTTTCTGTCCGGAAACTCCTGTCGACATTCCGGGCAGGAGTTTATCTCCTGCTTTTCCCAACTCTGGGTGATACAGGAGCGGCAGAAGTTGTGTTCACACTCCAGTGTAACCGGATCGGTGAAGAAATCCAGACAAATGGGACAAATTGCCTCCTCGGTCAAACTCTGTACCTGCTGTCTGAAAGCCATGTTCACCCTCAGTACTTCCTGTTTCCAACTACTTTTACTTTGATGTTATTGCTTTTGTGAACACATTCAGTTCAGTGAATCCTGAGGAAATTTGACAGAAGACACAAGAAATTATTATTGAGCACCAATCTATTTCCCACTCACTGTTCTTTGTCAACGTGAAATGTCGGGTAGAGATCAGGAAAAACACAGTGAGAACTGTGAAGGAGAAGATACGGAAGGTGAAAATCCATAGAGATGAAAGTTCAAGGAATGTTGGCAGAGGGAGGGGCTGGAAGGAGGGGAAGAATTTACATTTTAACCCTGTAAGTGACAGGATTGCCACAATTGTCTTTCACATACTAACACCTCTCAGTGATTTCTTTTATTAATTCACGTGTGGGATGTGGGCATTAATGGCTGGGCCCTTAAGAAGGTGGTGGTGAACTGCCTTTTTGAACCACTGCAGTCCATGTGCTGTGGGTTTACCCACAACACCATCAAGAAGCAAATTTTGTGATTTGGACCAGGCAACAGTGAAGGAACATCGATACAGGATGGTGAGAGGCTCAGAGGGAACCTGCAGGTGATGGTGTTCCCTTGTACCTGCTGCTCTTGTTCTTCAGGATTGAAGTGGTTATGGGTTTGGAAGGTGCTGCCTGAGGACGTTTAGTGAATTTTTGTGGTGCATCTTGTAGATAGTACACACTGCTGCTACTGAGTGTTGTGGTGGAGGGAGCGGATGCTTGTTGATGTGATGCTCTTCAAATGGGCTGCTTTGTCCTGGATGGTGTCAAGCTTGTTGAGTGTTGTTACCATCCAGGCAAGTGGGGACTGTGCCATCACATTCCTGATTTGTGCCTTGTAGATGGTGGACAGGCTTTGGGAAGTTTGTTTTGAGCTTCTGTTATGTTCTTGTAACCATGGGGTTTACACTGGCTGGGAGGACGAGTCCTGGAGATGAGTCTAGGACAAGTCACCAATGTGTGGAGGCAGCAAGGCATTGTGGTCTGAATCCTGGTGGGCATAGACTCAGAGGGAAAGGACTATAATTCGAGTACTTTAAAGATACTTTTTATTAACATTCTGGACTTTTTAAACTCCGTATTCCCATGTTCGAAACAGAAACATGACAAATCCCATCCGGGTAATCACTAGCACATCAGGTTCCTCTCGATCCTCAGTAAAGTGATGGGAGGAACCATTCACAGAGAGAGCAAGCTGCACTCACTCAGCAATACCCTACTCACTGACGTTTAGATTCCACCAAACCAACTTTACCTCCGATCTCATTAGATCATTGGTCTAAAGAGCAGAATTCCAGAAGGTGGGAGTAACTGCCCCCAGTGTCATGGCAGCATCTGACTGAGGCTGGTACGAGGAGATCCAGTCCATGGCAATCAGGAGAGAGATTCTCTTCTGCCTCACAGCTCGCACAAAGAAAATAGTTGTTGAAAGTCATTCCATTTAACTTGAGGACTTCCTCAGAGTAGATAGTATGACACAACCTGTTCAGAGACATCATTACACACCCCTGCAGTTGGAGGGTTTGAACACAGTCCTCCTGGATCAGAGGTGGGACACAACCATTCCACCAGAAGAACCCATCAGTTCCTCAGAGCAATGTCCTACAAACACCTATTTTAACCCCCTTCATCAATGAACATCCCTCAGTCACAGGATGGGAAGGGAAATGTTCACAGATGATTGCACAGAGTTCAGTCCCATTTGCACCTCCTCAGATACTGAAGTAACCTGTGTCAGTATGTGGCAGGAACTGGGCAATGTTCATGTTTGGACTGACAACATAGTAAATCACACTCTCACCACCGAATGGCAGAGACTGACAATTTATAAGAGGAGAATATCTGGCTTTCCCCCACATCATCATTTCAAAATACTCCCCACTGTCCTCGATCCTACCATCACATTGAAAGTTAACCTGAACATCCACAGAAATGCTGCAGCCAGAAAAACAGGCTGGAGGTTCAGAATTTTACAGTGAGAAACTCCCCAAAATCTGTCCACCATTTCCATGGTACAAGTCAGGAGTGTAATGGGAAACTCTCCAATTAATGGGATGAGTGTAGCTCCAATATCCTTCCTTCAAATGTCAGAATATTTAAAGCAGGAACAAGCAAGCTGCCTTCCCAGCATCCAGTCACTGTGATAAACATTCAGTCCTTCCAATACTGCTGGACATGGCCACAGTGTATGTCATTTACAAGATGCACTGCAATTCTTGCTAAGGCCTCTTTAACTCTACCTTCCAAATCTGGAGCCGAGGAGCTTGATTAAATAAAGATTCGGGTGGCAACGAGTAGGTCATTGGTCTGCAGATTGGTGACCAGCTCTTGATGACAAAGGCATTTTGCCTGACAACAACTCTGTGATTGGTTCTCAAGTCACTGAACATCCTGGGAATGCAGGTCAAAAAGAAAAGCACAGTCGGTCAGGCAGCATTCGAGGAGCAGAAGAATCAGCATTTCGATCATAAGCTCTTCATCAGGAAGAGATGGGGCTGTGAACAGGGTAGTGAGACACCATCAGACATCCACCTGCTCAGGAGCTGTCTCTGTTCTCTGCTGTAACAGCCACTTAAATCTGAAATAGAACCAGTTTAGCTTCCTTCAGGAGCTGCTGCAAGCTGTGCCTTTTAACTGAAAAATCAGGGAGTTTTTAATAAATATAAAGTTTAAACAGTGCCTCCTGCAAACCATTGTGAGCTTGCGGAGAAGGAAGACTGAGACACAGCATTCTGATCAGAACAAGAATCATCTCAGCAAATCCTGTGAACAGAATACACTGACTGGTTTCCCAATCTTCCTCTGTCCAGAACACCCATTTTTATCTTTTTGAGAATGAGAGTGTATGTGTATGTATATATGTGTGCGTGTGTGTTGTGTGTGTCTGTCTGTCTGTGTGCGCGTGTATAGGTGTGGGTGTCTCACAGGTCACACAAAGAAAGATGGCTGTGGTTGACAGCAAATCAGTTTAACTCCAGGAGTTCCTTGGGGTTAAAATCCTGGATGTCTCTTTCAGAACCTCAGAATCTCCACGGTATGGAAGCAGACCACTCGGTGCATCAAGTCAACACTGACCCTTGAAGGAGCATCCTACCTAAACCCACCCCATGCCTGTAACCCAGTATCTCCCATGACTAATCCACCTACTTGCAATCCCCAGACACTTGAGCAATTTAGCACGGCCAGTCCACCTAACCTGCACATCTTTGGGCTGTGGGAGGAAACTGGAGCAGCCAGAAGAAACCCACACAGACACAGGGGAGCACACAAACTCCATACAGACAGCCACCCGAGGGTAGAACTAAACCCAGATCCCTGGCGTTGTGAAGCAGTCGGACTACCCACTGAGCCAAGGTTTGTTTCTGGGATTTGGACATTACTGCCTTTTTCAGCACTTATTGCCTATCCCTAATATCCCAGAGTCAGTTTGCAGCCAACCTCATTACTGTGGGTATGGAGTCACATGCAGGCCACAGGGTTATACAGTCATAGAGATGTACAGCATGGAAACAGACCCTTCGGTCCAACCCGTCCATGCCGACCAGATATCCCAACACAATCTAGTCCCACCTGCCAGCACCCGGCCCATATCCCTCTGAACCCTTCCTATTCATATACCCATCCAAATGCCTCTTAAATGTTGCAATTTTACCAGCCTCCACCACTTCCTCTGGCAGCTCATTCCATACTCATACCACTCTCTGTGTGAAAACGTTGCCCCTTAGGTCCCTTTTATATCTTTCCCCTTTCACCCTCTATGCCCTCTAGTTCTGGACTCCTCGAACTGAGAGAAAATATTTTGCCTATTTACCCTATCCATACCCCTCATTATTTTGTAAACGTTTATAAGGTCATCCCTCAGCCTCCAATGCTCCAGGGAAAACAGTCCCAGCCTGTTCAGTCTCTCCCTACAGCTCAGATCCTCCAACCCTGGTAAATCTTTTCTGAACACTTTCAAGTTTCACAACATCTTTTCGATAGGAAGGAGACCAGAAATGCACACAATATTCCAACAGTGGCCGAACCAATGTCCTGTACAGCCGCAACATGACCTCCCAACTCCTGGACTCAATACTCTGACCAATAAAGGAAAGCATACCAAACACCTTCTTCACTATCCTATCTACCTGCGACTCCACTTTCAAGGAGGTATGATCCTGCACTCCAAGGTCTCTTTGGAGACTCCCTAGGACCTTACCATTAAGTGTATAAGTCCTGCTAAGATTTGCTTTCCCAAAATGCAGCACCTCACATTTATCTGAATTAAACTCAACCTGCCACTTCTCAGCCCATTGGCGCATTTGGTCAAGATCCTGTTGTAATTTGCTGTCCACTACACCTCCAATTTTGGTGTCATCTGCAAACTTACTAACTGTACCTCGTATGCTCGCTTCCAAATCATTTATGTAAATGACAAAAAGTAGAGGACACAGCACCGATCCTTGTGGCACTCCACTGGTCACAGGCCTCCAGTCTGAAAAATAACCCTCCACCACCACCACCCTCCGTCTTCTACCTTTGAGCCAGTTCTGCACCAAATGGCTAGTTCTCCCGGTATTGGAGAGTCAGAGAGATCCACAGCACAGAAAACACTTCTGTTGTCCACAGTGTCTATGCTGGTCAAAAACAGCTACCTGACTATCCTAATCCCATTTCCAGAACTTGTCTCATGGCCTTAGAAACATAGAGTTAGCATCACAAGTGCAAAATACTTCTTAAATATTATGAGGGTTTGTGTCTCTCCCATGTTACAGGCTGTGAGTTCAAATCCCAACCGTCCTCTGGGTAAACACCTTTATCCTCACATCTCCTCGACCATCCTGACTCTCCCCTTAAGTCTATGCTTCCTTTGTCATTGAACCATCCAGCAAGGGAAGAGGTTCCTTCCTGTCTGCTGACCTATTCCCCTCAAAACTTTATACATCTCAATCTCATCCCCTTCAGTCTCCTCTGCTCCAAGGAAAACAAACTCAGTCTATCCAGTCTCTCTTCATCACTAAAACTCTTTAGCCCAGGCAACACCCTTGCAGAAAATCAGAAAGTGCTATAAAAAGTTCAGCAAATCTGGCAGCATCCGTGGAGAGAGAAACAGAGTTAATGTTCCAACTTCATTGACACTTCATCAGAGCAGCTGAGAAATGGTAGTATTTATGTTGATGGCAGGATGTGGGGTTGGGATGTAGGGCTGGGGTTTGGGTGTTGGGGATGGGTGTAGGGTTGGGGTGGGGGTGGGATGTGGGTGTGGTGTTATTTGGTAAAAGGAGAGAGATGGTGGATGAAGACAGTACCCGGAGCCAGAGAGAGAGAGAGAGAGAGAGAAATTAAAGGGAAGCAGACAAAAGGATTGCTGGTAGGAAACAGGGGGATAAATAAATGATGAATGCTAATGGACACAGTGAATATGTGAAAATGGGTTGTATGTGCTGAGTGTAACCCATAGGGAATAGGACCGAGGGGTGTGGGGATGGGGAATGAACATGGAGGAAGGTGTTCATGCTCTGAAATTGTTAACCTCGATAATACACCCGGAGGGCTGTAAGGGGTGTTGGTGGGGAGGGGGTGCGGAAGATGGAGGTGGGTTGAGGTGGTGTTTCTGCAGGTTGCATGAAGCCTCACCAGAGCACTGCAGCTGGCCTGAGCTAGAAATGTTGGTGTGGGAACACTGGGGTCTTGAGGTGGCAGGTAACTGGGAGTTCGGGATCACCGAGAATATGGAGGTGTTCTGAGGAAGGGTCACCGAACCCAAAACATTTACTCTGATTTCTCTGCATAGATGCTGCCAGACCTGCTGAGCTTTCCCAGCAATGTCTGGTTTTGTTTCTAATTTCCAGCATCTGCAGTTCTTCCGGTTTTTAATGCTAACATACATTAGTTAGTTGAAGGCAAAGTGTACACTAATATTCTATTGCAGAATTTCCCCATTGTGGAAAGTACAGTCAGGTTATTGCTGTAGTAATATGGAACAGTTTATAACTTTTATCAGCCTGACCTTTATTTACACTGGGTGTGATTTGTTGAGATGCTGAAGAGATATACTTCATCAGGCAGTGTAAATGGTTCAGAAATCCTCACAACAGAATGACCTTGGTGTGTCAGCTTGCTTAGGGTAGTGTTAAAGTCACATCGGAATCAAAATAGTCTCCATTTGAACAACCTCTATTTGGCCTTAATTATATCATCTAGTCTGATGGTTCAACGTAGAGCTGAAGAAGTATTGCATCTGGAGAACTGTGTACAGTTTTGGGAAAACTGCCAGTGCACACAAGGGACAACACAAATGTGCACAGTGTGAGACCCTTTCGGACTGTCTGACGAAGTCACTCATGGGATGGGCCATTGTCAGTCCTGGAGATCCATCCACTCCAAGTCAAATGGTCTTTTATCAGGGTTGACTGGTATGAGAGGGAAGGTGGTAAACCTCACTGTGGACATTGGAGGCAGGATGCTGAGATAATTGTAATTGTGAAGGGAGAACTCATTGCATACGGGGAGTAACGATAGGACATAGAAATGAAAGGGGTAATGTGGGTGGGGGGGTGGTGGTGTCATTGACATTCAGCCCCATCCTGGCTTCCACTGATGGACTTTGCAACATGAGATGTGGTGTATTGACTCTATCCTCCTGGGGCTCGAGAGGGGGAGGTGATCAGGGGGTGTGGGTAGTAAAGTGGGCAAATAAAGACTTCAATAAACCAGCTTTAGGGGACCTGCAGAAGGTCAAAGCCTGAGGGATTGATGGGGAAGATGACCAAGAGGGGACTGTTTACATTTGGGACTCACTGATATGAAGAATCTGAGCCTGAGACTCATTGGTGGAGCAGTGAGCACTATTTCAGCCCCAGAAGTTTCGAATATAGATTCAGCATGAACACCGAAAGGACTGGAACAATTGTAATCAGAACAAAAACATTGGAAGAAACTCGAGTGGAAATTGAAGTGGCTGTGTCATGCTGCAGCCTTTTGTTGAGTTTGGACAAATAATTACCAGAAGATGACAAATAGAAATCAGACAAAGTTAGAGAAAGCCAGAGTACTTTTGTGAGGCTAAGGGATATATTAACAATAAGAAAGCTCCAGATTTGTAGCAAGAAAATACTTATATGATTTGTCGGTCCCGCCAATTACACCAAACAGTTTCACGGCTCCAAGCGCAAGACACTGGGATTTGGTGACCATCTTTGATGAATTGTCCTGGCCTCCCACACATGTGCAGGAGCATTGGCAGCAGGAAGAGCAATCCTGCCCTGGCAATGTGGAGGAGGACAAGCCCTCCAGCATGGAGGAGAGTGTGAGCCCAGGGACACCAAGGAGAGGGCATGCGCTGCAGCGTGGAGGGGAGAGCGAGACCAGCTATTCAGGATGGTGACGTGAGACCCATCTGCTCCAGGCCAGCTGTACTCTTTTTATTATCTCTCCTTTTCACCTTTTTCTGTTTTTCTTCATCGTACTGACATCACGTAGAGGGCAGAGTGGGGTGGCGGTACCAGAATGAGGACTCCTGGATTCATAGGCCTGATATGTGGATTCATGGAATTGGCGGTAAGGCATTGGCAGCAGCAATGGCAGAGTGGGGCCAACTGGCTGCAGCAGAGCTGGAGCAGGGACCTTGCAGAGACGTTATATTAGTCATGGAGCCATGTTTGGGACCTGGCCCATGAGAATTAACTCTATTTAAGCACTTTCTTTTTAAGTAACTTAAAATGGTGCCAGATTGTGACAAGAAAACACTTTTTATTGTATCCCCTGGATACATATGACAATGAAAAAAAACTCACTAACCCACACTCTACAGACTTTCATGTCTGCCTCGGAAACCTGGGAGATAAGGAAAGCTCTGTGGAAGCAAATAGCAACCTTTAAAATGTGGAAGCTAAGACACAAAAGTAGTTACTGGATTACTTTATCAGTGTTCTGGTACGTATTCAACTTAAATTTCAACCTTTGATCTTGTGATTGTATTGAGCAATAATTCCTATCTATAAAATGCTGTCAGTGCAGTAACACCTACCAAAGTACACCACAAGATCATTATCAAATGAAACTAGAAATTGAGGAGTTAATAGGGCTTGTCACTAAAATCTTGGTTGAAAGTTTTAAAGGAATATTTGGAAGCACTAGCTTTCGGAGCACTGCTCCTTCATCAGGTAGCTGTGGTGAAGGACCATAAGACACAGGATTGAGAGCAAAAGATCAGTGTCATGCAACTAAAATTACATATTGAACAAACCTAGATTGTTGTAAAATCTTTCATCTTTTGAAATGGTTTACAGGTTTTGATTCATTAATATGTAAATCCCAAAACTTTTTAAAGTTACATTCTTGAGGTAACTTCAGGTTTTATATAAAAAAATGTGGATCAAACAATGCATTAAAGGTGTGAGATTGGAGTCTGTCTGTGTCCCAATCTTGAGTCAGACCGGTTCTATTTCCAAAGTGAATTTCTAAAATATTACATGGATTGACTGCCAGCGGTTTTTGTGCTTTTTGAGAAAAATGGAATGTATCTGCAAATATAATTCTGCACATACAAATTCACCCCATAGATTTATATATGTGTGTGTGCATGCATGGGAAAGAGAGTGTGAGGGTCGCGTGTGAGGGTCGCGTGTGAGTGCGTGCATGTGGGTGTGAGTGCGCGTGACAAACAGTGTGTTTGCTTGTGTGCATGCTTGGTAAAGTGTGAGTGTGCACGTGTGTGTGTATGTGTGTGATGAAGTATAAGCCTGTGAGAGGGTGTGTGTGTGGGGAAGTGTTGGTGTGTGTATGACAGAGGGTATGTGTGTGTGTGAGTATGTATGTGTGCCTGTGTGTGTGTGTGTCTCTGAGAGAGTGTATGGTGTAATGGGGTCACTTATTGTATGACATGAACCCAAGGTCCTGTTTGAGGCCATCCTCATAGGTACTGAACATGGCTAACAGCCTCTGTTCAGCCACTTGGCTTTGTTGTTTATCCTGAAATTCGCCTTGGAGGGTGGTCACCCAAAGGTCTGAGGCCGAATATCCCTGATCGCTGAAGTGTTCCCAAATGGGAGGGAAAACCCCTGTCTGTTGATTGTTGTGTGATGTGCATTAATTTGTTGTCTTAGCATCTGTTTGATCTCACCAATGCACCCTGCCTTGGGGTATCCCTGCCTGCAGCGCATGAGATCGACAACGTTGCCCGAGTCACATGAGTACTTGCCATGTGCATGGTGGGTGGGGTCCCCATGTGTAACGGTGGTATCCATGTCAACACACTGATACATCTTGCAGTGGTTGACAAGACAGGGTTGTACGGTGTTGTGGTCGATGTTGCCTTGAAGGCTGGGTAGTTTGCTGTAGATAATGGTCTGTTTAAGGTTTGGTGGTTGGTTAAAGGTAAGAAGTGGAGGCATAGGGAAGGTCTTGGCGAGGTGCTCATCCTCATTGATAATGACATAGTTTCTTCGCTCCCGGGAAGTATCATTGTGTGATTTTTAACTTTGTCCACTCCAGTCCAATACCGGTTCCTTCACATCATGTTTTCAAGGATAATGAGGGAGAGAGGGGGTGAACTTTATGCAGGAAGAAAGGTTTTTTTTCACAAGGCATTCAAAAGGTTTTCACCCAGAGCAGTTGGCAGAGGCCGGGGATATCAGCGGAGAGCACAGTGCAGCGTTAGATTCCTCACCTTAAACCAGGAATGGAAAATGACCCAGAAAGATCACAAAATCCTCCAAACTTCCCATTTGTCACGTGACCACAACCAACTCCCGAATGGTTTAGAGATGCCGGTGTTGGACTGGGGTGTACAAAGTTAAGAATCACACAACACCAGTTATAGTCCAACAGATTTATTTGGAAGCACTAGCTTTTGGAGCGCTGCTCCTTCATCAGGTGGTTGCGAAGTACACAATTGTAAGACACAGAATTTATAGCAAAACGTTTGTGTACTCCACAACCATCTGATGAAGGAGCAGTGCTCCAAAAGCTCGTGCTTCCAAATAAACCTGTTGGACTATAACCTGGTGTTGTGAGATTCTTAACTTTGAACTCCTGAATGCACAAGGTAAACTGCTCCCTCTAGAGGCCATTCACAGAACTACATCCCCTGAACTCCTGTCCCCACCGAAACACCCACCCCAAACATCCACAAACACACACACACCTACAAACCAGGTTGGGAATCTGAGAGGGAGAAGCCGGGATACATAGGTAATTCATTCCCCATGGAGAGAGAAACCAGAATCACAACCTGGGTCCAAACTCTGGCACAGAGTCATAGAATCATAGAGATGTACAGCACAGAAACAGAACCTTCGGTCCAACCTGTCCATACTGAGCAGATATCCCAACACAATCTAGTCCCACTTGCCAGCACCCGGCCCATATCCTTCCAAACCCTTCCTATTCATATACCCATCCAAATGCCTTTTAAATGTTGCAATTGTACCAGCCTCCACCACTTTTTCTGGCAGCTCATTCCATACACGTACCACCCTCTGCATGAAAACATTGCCCCTTAGGTCTCTTTTATATCTTTCCCCTCTCACCCTAAACCGATGCCCTCTAGTTCTGGATTCCCCGACCCCAGGGAAAAGACTTTGTCCATTTATCCTATCGATGCCCCTCATGATTTTATAAACCATTCGAAGATCACCCCTCAGCCTCCGATGGTCCAGGGAAAACAGCCCTCACCTATTCAGACTCTCCCCGTAGTTCAAATCCTCCAACTCTGGCAACATCTTTGTAAATCTTTTCTGAACCCTTTCAAGTTTCACAACATCTTTCCGATAGGAAGGAGACCAGAATTGCACGCAATATTCCAACCAATGCCCTGCACAGCCGCAACATGGCCTCCCAACTCCTGTACTCAATATTCTGACCAATAAAGGAAAGCATACCAAATGCCTTCTTCACTATCCTATCTACCTGTGACTCCACTTTCAAGGAGCTATGAACCTGCACTCCAAGGTCTCTATGTTCAGCAACTTTCCCTAGGACATTACCATTAAGTGTATAAGTCCTGCTAAGATTTGCTTTCCCAAAATGCAGCACCTCGCATTTATCTGAATTAAACTCCACCTGCCACTTCTCGGCCCATTGGCCCATCTGATCAAAATCCCATTTTAATCTGTGGTAACCTTCTTTGGTGTCCACTGCACCTCCAATTTTGGTGTCATCTGCAAACTTACTAACGATATCTCTTATGCTCACATCCACATCGTTTATATAAATGACAAAAAGTAGTCAACCCAGCACCAATCCTTGTGGCACTTCACTCATCACAAGCCTCCATTCTGAAAGACAACACTCCACCACCACCCTCTGTCTTCTACCTTTGAGCCAGTTCTGTATCCAAATGGCGAGTTCTCCTGTATTCCATGAGATCTAACCTTGCTAACCAATCTCCCATGGGGAACCTTGTCGAACACCTTACTGAAGTGCATATAGATCACGTCTACTGCTCTGCCCTCATCAATCCTCTTTGCTACTCCCTCAAAAAACTCAATCAAGTTTGTGAAACATGATTTCCCACGCACAAAGCCATGTTGACTATCCCTAATCAGTCCTTGCCTTTCCAAATACATGTCCATCCTGTCCCTCAGGATTCCTCCCAACAACTTTCCCACCACCGAGGTCAGGCTCACTGGTCTATAGTTCCCTGGCTTGTCCTTACCACCCTTCTTAAACAGTGGCAACCTCCAATCTTCCGGCACCTCACCTGTGACTATCGAAGATACAAATGTTCTAAACTTGGAACTGAAAGGTCAGTCAGCGTCTGAGGGGACTGGGAGGCAAGATTGTGGGGCAGTGAAGAAATAAATGGGTGGGGAATAACGCAGAGGGAGTTTGTGGGTAGAGTCAGTCGGGAATAGTGCAGAGGGAGTTAGTGGGTAGAATGAGTGGGGAATAGTGCAGAGGGAATTAGTGGGTAAGTGAGCTGTGAGCTGCAGGAAGCTGGGGAGCTGATGCCTGGAATGTTGTTCCATAGGTGAGAGGTGAAGCTCCATCGCTGGGTTTGTAATGGATTCCAGCCTGTAATTCATTCCTCCCAGGTGTAGGGGGAGACTGTGAGCTTTACACTTTCTGAGACCAGGGAGTGTCCACCACTCGGATCCACCACCATCTGATCCCCTGGGCAGCACCTCTTTCCCCATTAGCCCTTTCTCCTTCATTTCAGCTGCTTTTCCACCCCCAGCTCATTGGTCTCAGTTCCCCAAGGGGCCACCAGCTTCACTCTCACTGAGGCCAAAGTGGTGTCGAATAATCAGATCCACTACCCCACCTCCCCAAAACATCTTCCCCCTGGGCTGGGATTGACCCTTGGCAGAATGCTCATTGTTCCTTGATTTACAGACTTGCTCTCACCGTCTGATCCACCAATCACAGGCTCACTCTCTACACTGATTCTCCAATCGCAGGCTCACGCTCTGCATTGATTCTCCAATCGCAGGCTCATTTTCTGCAGTGATCCACCAATCACAGGTTCAGTCTCTGCACTAATCCACCAATCACAGGCTCACTCTCTGCACTGATCCTCCAAACACAGCTTCAATCTTTCTGGCTGACCATCCAAACACAAGTTCCCTTCTTCTGCCAAGTCACCAAGGACAGCCTTGCTCTCTCCTGATGATTCTCCAATCACAACCTTGCACTTTCCACCTAATTCTCCAATCACAGCTTCATTCAATCCACCCCTTCTCCAACTTGAGCCTCATACTGTCTATTCATCATCCAATCACAACCTCAGATCTACTCATCAATCCCAAATCACAGCCCCACGTTCTCCCAGTTGTTCCTAGGGCACGATCCCAGAACTATCCCAACTACTGCTGTTTGATCTGCAACCTGAGGGGAGTGGGGGGAGGGTGTGAGGTCTATGGGGAGGGAGGTGACCATCCTATCACAATGACCATCAAGGTGAGAGATTCTTTCATTTCAATGGAACTGGCCGTTTCCAAAGATTCACTGGTGGTTTGTGTCAGAAATGTACCAAGGCTGTTACTGATGTAGTTTGTCCCAGATCACATTGCTTCGGCTTGTTTCCCTATGAAACACAAAATGTCAGCATCAGTCCTACAGCCCGGGCAGTAGCAACAGACGTGGTTTTCCCAGGTGCAGGGTGTTATAGACTGTACACATGCAGCACTGGGCATGCCATGACATAACATAGCAGAGTCTATCAACATGCTATCAATGTACAACTCATCGGTGATTATCAGTCCCACATCGACAAAGTCTACGCCAGGTACCCTGGAGGGTGTCATGAAGCTGATGTCTTTGGGGGCTCTCATGTTTGTGAATAGTTTCAACAGTCAGGTACCTTTCAAGCTGGTTACTGGGAGACAGGGGGCACTGCTGATGACTCCATCAAACAACTTCCTGACTCAAGCCAAACCAAGTTAGAATGCAGAATATTTTTCAACCAGGACCATTGTGGAGCAGACAGCAGGTCTGCTGAAGATGGGGTGCCAATGCTTGGATCGGTCTGGGGGGAGGTCATGCAATATCGACCAGACAGAGTGTGCTACATAATCGGAATGATTCCGGGTGAAAGGCTTTTGCCCGAAACATCCATTTTGCTGCTCCTCGGATGCTGCCTGATCTGCTGTGCTTTTCCAGCACCACTCGAATCTAAACTGTGCCCTGGACAACTCGAGCAAGCGAAAGGAGAATGTGATGGATGTTGGAGAGCTCAGGGCGCAGCAGCAGATTTCCAAAGAGGAGGGTGAGGACACTGAGCAGTAGGAACATCATCTTCAGCACAATAGAGCAGAGCAACATTGAGTGCAACAAACCAGATAGGACTGAATTGATACACAGCTTGAATAGATGTGAGCTCAGTGCAGTGATGACCCATTGGCTGTAAATTTGTTGTTGATTGAAAGGCAAGTGGTTCCTGATTGTTCCCAAAAGAAACACAGCTGCCTTTTCTTAGTTTTATCTTTATTTTTGTTGTTACTGAATAAATGTTAACTTTGTTATCATTGAAAGATTTTCCACCATGTGAAGCTCTCACATTGAACAGTGAGAACTTGGGAGGGTGAGCTCTGAGGACGATACAGAAATGTTTCAGTGTGATTTGGACATGTTGAGTGACTAAGAAAATGCACACCAGATGAGATATAATGTGGGTAAGTGTGAGGTTATCCACTGTGCAGCACAAACAGAAAGGCAGGTTATATTCAGAATGGCAATGGATCGGGAAAAGGGGATGTGCAATGAGACTTGGATGTCCTTGTACACCCGTCGCTGAAAGTAAGTGTGCAGGAAATGAAGGAGGCAAATGATAAGTTAGCGTTCATAGTGAGAGGATAAAGCACAGGGACAGGGATGAGTTGCTGCAGCTGTACAGGGCCTTGGTGAGACCACACCTGGAGTAATCTGTGTGGTTTTGTTTCTTTGTCTGAGGAAAGGAGTTCTGATTATGGAGGCATTGAAATATGGTTTGCCAGACTGAATCCTGGAATGGCAGGATGGATGTGTGACATCAGTCAGGATGATATTACCTGGAGCTCAGATGAGGAGCATCTTATAGAAACCTATAAAATTCTAACAGGACAAGCCAGGATAAGTACAGGAAGGAGGATGATGAAGAATGCAGCACCTGAGTCACAGTCAGAGTACAGAGAAGGTTTACCAGGATAGTGCCTGGTGTGGGGGATTGTAGCGATGAAGAAAGGTTGGATAGACTGGGTTTGTTTTCACAGGAATGTAGGGGTTGAGGGGTGACCTGATGGAAGTTTATAAGATTGTGAACAACAGATAGAATGGAAAATATGAGGGATTTTCTCAGAGTGGAAAGATCAATTACTAGAAGGCACAGATTCAAGGAGCAGGGGGTGGGTTTGGGGAATGTTTTGAAGAGATGTGCGAGTCACAGTTTCCACCCAAAGGTGGTGAGTGCCTGGAACATACTGCCCGAGGAGGCGGTGGAAGCAGACACAACAGCAGCTTTCAAGAAGCACCTGGACAAATACATGAATAGGAAGGGAATAGAGGGATATGGATCCTGTAAGTGAAGACAGTTTTAGTATGGAAGGGCAAAATGTGTCAGTGCAGGCTCGGAGGGCCGAAGGGCCTGTACTTGTGCTGTATTGTTCTTTGGTCTGAAATGAAGAGAAATTTCTTCATCCAGAGGATGCTACGCCTGAGGAGTTCTCCGCTTTAGAAAGTGCTTGAGGATAAAGTATTGAATGTTTCCGTGAACGAGTTAGACATAGGTCTTGGTGCTAAAGGGATCAACGGGCATGTGGGAAGAAAGTGAGAACAGGGGACTGAGTTGAGTGATCACTCAAGGTTTAACGGAATGCTGCAGAAAATTCAAAGATCAAATGGCCTCCTCCTATTTTTGATGTTTCTATGTCTATGAGATGATGTAATGCTATGCTGTGTGTGAGGGGAAGATTAACATTCCATTAGACAGAATTAAAAGATGGTTTGGTGTTCAGGGTGTGCAGCCTGTGTAGAGTAACTGTCATTGTCGCTGTAGGTACAGGAATCAATCAGAAACAAGTTGATATATAACAACAATACATTAATGAATGTGAGTTTGTAATGAAGGATCACCTGTGGGAACGCAGAAACAATTCTTTCATTACCCTGTCACTACGTGCTCTGTGAAAACCAGCTCCTGGCTGGCAGCACTTGGTCTGGTGCATCGCCCAGCTTTAATGTGGGAATCCTGGGAGCTTCCAACAGTGGGAGTACCTTCACCAGTGTGAGGGGACAAAAGTGTGAATGAGGCACCTTGGAGGTACAGTTCATTTGTAATGATGAGCTATGGAGAACTGTGTGAAAACCTCACTAACACACAGAAAGATACCATCCATGGAACTTCCCAAAATTGACACTTGTCTGATATTTGATAGCATTCACTTGATGGATCTACACTCTAGAACACACACTGAACTATATTTCAACAGCATTGTTTATTGCCTAAAGTCACACAACACCAGGTTACAGTCCAACAGGTTTATTTGGAAGTACAAGCTTTCAGAGCACTGCTCCTTCCTCATGTAGCTAGAGGGCAGGATCACACGACACAGAATTTATACTGAAAGATCGAAGTTTTTGCAATATAGCAGAGAGAAGGAAACTGGAATTGTCAGAAAGATCATAAGAACTAGGAACAGGAATAAGCCATTCAGCCTCTCGAGCCTGTTCCACCATTTGATGAGATCAGTCATGGTCCTATCTCAGCCTCAACTGCACATCCTGCCTGCTCCTTCTAACCCTTTAACCCGTTAATTAGAAATCTGTCCCCACCTTAACTTTACTCAATGTCCCAGCACGCACTGTACTCTGGGATAGTGAATTCCACATGTTCATGACCCTTCGAAAGAAATAATGTTTCCTCATTTCTGTTTTAAAACTACTACACCTTGTCCTAAAAACTATGCACTCTCATTCTAGGAAGCATCCTCTCTACATTGAATTTCTCAATCCCCTTTAGCATCTTATATACCCACTTAGATCTCCTCTCACTTCTTACCTTGAGAGAATTTCTTCTGAACTGCCTCCAGGGCAATTATATTCCTCCTCAAGTATGGGGCCTAAGTATGGGGCCAAGTCTGGGGTCTCATTAATGCCTTGTACAGTTACATCAACACTCACCTACTTTTATACTCTATTCCTTTAGTAATAAATGTCAGGATTCCATTTGCTTTCCTTGTTACCTGTTGTACCTAAAGGTGACCTTTCTGTGATTCACACCCAAGGATATCCCGATCCCTCTGCACTGAAGCACTCAAAGGTTTCTCTCCATTTCATTAAGAAGTTGCCTTTCTCTTCCTCTGAGCAAAACAGATAACCTCATCCATATTCATGTTTCAGCTATCAGATTCTGCTCCATTCACCTCATTGATCCAGATCCATTTTTATATTTCGTATTTCTTCATTACAATATATTTTCCCACCTCTTTTAGCATCATCTGCAAATTTGTCCATAATTCCTTCTATCCTTGCATCCAAGTCATTCACAAAGATTGTGAATACTTAGGTCTTGTGACATACTATCAGTTACATCTTGCCACCCAGAAAAAGACCCATTCAGCCCAACTCTCGGCTTTCTGTTTGTCAGCCAATCCTCCATCCAAACTCGTAAATTCCCACCAACACCGTGTGATATCACCTTGTGAAGTGAAAGAGTTAAAGGATTCTCTCTGTCAAACTCAAAGTCAGTGCCCAGTGGAAAAGCAACTTGGAAAAAACAACCATTCACCAAGAACTCCAGGATATCTACTAACCTTTCTACTGCTAAACAAACAAGACAACAGCAAAACAGACAGGATTCAGGTAATTCTCACAACTCAAAAGACTTGAAACTTCAGCTTCCTGTCTGAGTCAGACACCCTGTCCCTTCTTGTCTATGTTTATCCTTGATGGTACATTTTTATTATTAAATTGAAGTGTGTAGTGTGAACCAAAACAGGAAATGAAGATGAAGGTTTGTGTGAAGATTTGTAGCTCAGGTGCCAGTTCCCGTAGTTGTGGATATGTTCACCGAGCTGGGAACTGGATTTGCAGATGTTTCCTCCCCTGTCTAGAGGACATCTTCAGGGCTTTGGATCCTCCTGTGAAGCGCTGCTGTGCTGTGTCTTCTGGAATTTATTTGGTTCTGTTCCTGCTGCTTCCGGTTGCTGGTTCCGGTTTTTGTAGTGGCCGGTATATTGGGCCACGGTCTATGTGTTTGTTGATGGAGTTTGTGGATGAGTGTCATGCTTCTAGAAATTCTCTGTCTGTCCTCTGTTTAGCTTGTCCTGTGATTGCTGTATTGTCCCAGTCAAAATTGTAATTCTTGTCATCTGTGTATATGGTTCTTCGGAACAGCTGGTCATGGTGTTTAGTGGCTCGTTCGTGTTCGTGAATGTGGATTGCTTGTTGTCTCTCTGTCCTGTACAGTGTTCCACACAGTCTCTGCATTATTACAAGGTTGCATGCAAAGACTGCATGAAGCATTATATAGGAGAAATAGATGGTTATGTCTGAGCCCGGGTGTCCCTGGAGAGGGAGCATGTGGTGCCTACCAACTCCCTTGAGCTGTTCACGAAAAGATGTTCACCGCACAGAGTGGAGTGCTTTATTTCCCCCTCCAACTCTATTTAGATTTAATCCCTACCCTTTCCTTCACCTTTCTGATCACTCAGCATTGCTCTTTGAGGAGAAGGGCACTGCTTGTCACTGACCACCCTGGTGTTTTCCTTTCTTCCTGATGGTGGAAATAGAATAAAGATTTATACAGCTGTTGTCTGTCACTGTGTCTCACACCTGCACACACACAACATAGGGGCTGGGGAAAACATATCAAACCAGGAGATTTAAGGTCTCCTCAAAAGAAAAAATGAAAGAAAAGAAACAGGAGATTTAGGGTCTCCTCAGAAACAAACAATATCCACAACTACGGCAGGAAATGAAGATATTTGTTTTGATGCATGAAGAGGGTTTGAAAAGCGAGGACCTGATATATGAAAATAAGAACATAAGAAATAGGAGAGTTAATAGGTCTTTCAGCCCCTCAGGTCTCCCCTGACATTCAACAGGATCATGGGTAACCTGCCCCAGATCTCAGCTCCATTTTACTGGCAGCTTATCATAGCCATCAGCTCCCAAATATTTCACGGTGGCACAGTGGTTAGCACTGCTGCCTCACAGCGCTAGAGACTCGGGTTCAATTCCCGCCTCAGGCGACTGCCTGTGTGGAGTTTGCACGTTCTCCCCTTGTCTGTGTGGGTTTCCTCCCACAGTCCAAAGATGTGCAGGTCAGGTGAATTGGCCGTGGTAAATTGCCCGTAGTGTTAGGTTAGATGTAGATGTCGGGGTATGGGTGGGTTACGCTTCGGCGGGGCGGTGTGGATTTGTTGGGCCGAAAGGGCCTGTTTCAACACTGTAAGTAATCTAACATCTATCAACCTCCACTTTAAACCCTTTCAGTGATGGCGCCTCCACAGCTCTCAGCACTACATTAGTATTTGATGTCTCTCGTTCCAAATGCATTGTATTAAACTGATATTCATATTATTTCACTTTTTTCTCCCTTTCACTTCTAAATCTAGTTTTCTCTTTTCCATTTTCGGTCTTTTCAGTTTGATTTCATAGCTTCATAATCTCCTTTGCATTAACTTTCTCTGCTCTTTCTTTCTCAATTTCTGCTCCACTTTATCTTTTTCTGCCTTCTCTAGTTTCTTCATTCTCTCTTTCCGCTCCAGCTGCCTTCACTGGAACTGCATCTGACCCTATTCCACTGTTCACTCCCTGGAGAATCCGCTTCTCTCGTGTTTCCCCTAAACCCAGATGCTGTGCTGATCCTTCCATTTGCTCTGCCTTCTCAGCTCTGCCGGGTAATCCTGCCTCTAGATTGCTCACCAAATCAAACAACGTCGTCTTTGGAAGTAAACGTCGATCAATGAGTTTTGAAGAAATTGACGAAGGCCATCTGTTCCAAATGATGTTTTCCATGGACCATCATCGCCACCTGGTGGCTGTTATTGCGATACCACATTTTTATTTTTCCCTGCACTGCCCATTTCCATCACTTGGTGGTGCTATTGCTCCACTTACCACTCCCCTCCAAATCCTCTCGTTCCAATGAGACTGTAAGGTGAAGAGATCGTCCCTTATCTTTGGTTTAGGAATATTGCAGCCTTCCAGATTCAACATCCCGTTTAGAATTTTGAAATCGTGCTCTATGTCCCTTTTTTTTGTCTGAATGCTTCTGCGGTTTCCATTCGAACCTCTTGTTGATGCATCTTTTCATGACATTTAACTCAATATAATTATATTAAATCAAAATAGTGCAGATGCTGGTGATGTAGAGTATAAACTAAGTGCGGGAGAAACACAGCAGGTATAGTAGGTTCAGTGGACAGAGAAACAGAATTAATATTTCAGTCCAATGTGGCTATTGTTCAGAATTCCGCGTTCAGTTTCTGTTTCTCTCTCCCAGACCTGCTGTGTTTCTCCAGCATTCTCTGTTTGTAGTTATACAATTTCTGTCTCATTTTCCCGTTTCCCATCATCATTTTTTCCGTTTGTAATCTCCGCCAGAGACACCTACAGCAACTTGAACATACCGGCCAACATTCCCAAACTAAACAAGTCCTAGGAGCCTGTGTTTACTCCATAACCCTCTGACCGTTTCTTATTCATGTCCCTGTCCAAATGCCCTTTAAATGTTGTCGTTATATCACTTTGTCTGGCAGCTCGTTCCATACACGACCCTCACTCTGTGTGAAAATGTTTTACCTCAGGTCCCTCTGCAATCTTTCCCTCTCACCTTAAACCTCTCTCTAGTTATTAACTCCACCACCCTCAGGAAAAAAAAAGCTTTGCTCTCACCCTACCCATGTTTTACAAATTTTTAAACCTTCAGCCTCCTACACTCCAGTGAAAAATGTCCCAATCTCTTCAGTTTCAAGGTTAGATTACTTACAGTATGGAAACAGGCCCTTCGGCCTAACTAGCCCACACCGATCCTCTGAAGAGTAATCCACCCTGACCCTACATCTACCCATGAGTACCCAGCGCTATGGGCAATTCAGCGCGGCCTGTTCCCCTGACCTGGACGTCCTTGGATTGTGGGAAGCAGACCGGAACAAGCCCAGGCAGACACGGGGAGAATGTGCAAACTCCAGCCACTCACCCGAGGCTGGGCCCCTGGTGCTGTGAGGCAGCAATGCTAACCACTGAGCCACCCTTATACTCAACATGACGTCCTGAAAGTCATGAAGAACATTTCAATCCGTTGTCATCTGGTGATATTTTCCTCCCAAGACCCTCCATGAAGACACGGTGCCCCCTCAATCCTGGGATTGTAACCCTTCACCTTGGGCAAGCTCAGAGACCTCTCCATTTCAGACTCAGGGGCGCGAGCTCCAGCAGCTTCCTTTCAGCCTCATCGCCCACGTCTTGTTTCCAGCAGATGCCTGTTTCCCGCTTGGTCTGAGCTCACAGCCTTTCTCCCCGGTGTGTGTGTGTGTGTGAGAGAGAGAGAGAGTGTGTGAATGTGTGTGTGTGAGTGAGAGTGTGTGTGTGTCTCTGTATCTGTGTATGTCTGTGTGTGTGTCTGTGTGTGAGTGAGTGTGTGTGTGAATGAGAGTGTGTGTGTCTGTCTCTGTGTCTGTGTCTGTGTGTGTATGTCTGTGTGTGTGAGAGAGTGAGTGTGTGTGAGTGTGTGTGTGTCTGTGAGTGTGTGTCTCTGTCTCTGTATCTGTCTCTGTGTCTGTGTGTGTATGTCTGTGTCTGTGAGTGAGTGAGTGAGAGTGTGTGTGTGTGTCTGTGAGTGTGTGTCTCTGTCTCTGTCTGTGTGTCTCTGTGAGTGAGAGTGTGTGTGTGTGTGTGAGTGAGAGAGTGTGTGCGTCTGTGTGTGAGTGAGAGTGTGTGTGTGAGTGAGAGTGTGTGTGTGTGTGTGTGAGTGAGAGAGTGTGTGTGTGTCTGTGTGTGAGTGAGAGTGTGTGTGTGTGTGTGTGTGTGTGAGTGAGAGAGTGTGTGTGTATGTGAGTGAGAGTGTGTGTGTGTGTCTGTGTGTGAGTGTGTGTGTGTGTCTCTCTGTCTCTGTATCTGTCTCTGTGTCTTTGTGTGTGTGAGAGAGAAATATCCCAGAGGCAGCTCCGGCTCCAGATGCCCCACTTCCCAAACCCACTCGACCCTCCATCATGATGCTGCCCACCCCCCCCGGGGGGGTCGGTTCACACAAACCCCACCCGCCCCCTCCCTCTCTCCCTTAAATAAATAGGGAAGAGGGGGATCAGAGAGCAGGAAGATCCCAGTCTCTTTCAATCCGCCCCCGGTGAAAGGGGGAGGTGGGGGTGGGTGGGGGGAGAGAGAGAGAGAGAGAGAGCGACAATCGGCCTGAACCGGTTTAATGAAGGATGAACGGTGACCGGTGCTGTCCAATTCCTGTCCCTCCCTCTCTCCCCCCGCATTACCCCCCGGTTACCGACCGCCCGCGAGCGCCCCCTCTCGGCCCCGCCCTGCCCGTGAGGAGGGCAGATTGCTTTCCCTAAAGGGCAGCACTGACACTAATGGGGGAGTGAGGGGGCTTTCCAACATTGGGCCATTTTATTGGGAATCACTTTCCATTCCAGACTGAGACATTGCATTGAAGTTTTAACAGTCACCGTGATGGATTGGGACCCGTGTCCATCCGGGAATTCTTGGTCTAGTGAGGTTCCCACTGCACCGCCATCTCCCCATTACAGGGGCACAGAAACAGGAATAGGCCATTCGGCCCCTTGGGTCTGTTCTACCATTCAATGAGATCATGACTTGTTCCTGACTTTAGCCCAAATCCCGTAATATATTTGAACAAGAAGAAACGCATCTCTTTCAGATTTAAAATGAACAATTTATCCAACAGGACGAGATCACGTGGCTTTAGGTGTGGGGGCGGAGAGAAATAATACATTGTGATAGACAGGATGGAGCAGTTGGGAAGGACAAACTTTACGGACCAGCAGCTGTTTCCTGTCCTGTTCCAGACTCAGATGGACTTTCATAAAAACCGAAAGAACTGGGAATGGTGGAAATCGGAACCAAAACAGAAATTGCTGGGAAATTCTCTTCACAGATGCTGCCAGACCTGCTGAACTTTTCCAGCAATTTCTGTTCTCCTCGAGTTTGTCTGATGTCCTTTTGGGGTAAAAGTGCAGATTCTAAACTTCTCTGCCATGATGCAGGCTCAATGTGCCAAAAGATGCGACCTCAAGAGGACAGCAAGAAAGAGACCTGCAGGAATTCAGGAGAAAGACAACTACTTTCAGATGGTCCATTCCTTGGGAATATCACTCGGATTAGCGGGAGGAGCCTGCACACTGCAGTGGGAATGGTGCGAGAGGCCAACAGTTGGGTTAATCCCACTATCCAATGGGGGAGGCTGTATTGGAACGGATCCTTCCACCACATCACAAATCCTCCCCTTCCTGGTTGTTACTTTTCTCACCTTTCCCTGTCCCTGTCATGCTTCAAATCAAATCTATTTTTTACCTTTTCACCTTTTGGCAAAAGGTCACAGATTTAAAGTTATCTCTGTTCCCAGATGCTACTTGACCTGCTGAGCAATTATAAACCTTTTCTGATTTTATTTCGATGTCCAGCATCTGCAGTATTTTAGTTCTGGGCTACGATCTTGTGAGTGATATTTGGCTGCAGTACCGGTGGCTGCCAGCTGGTGGCAATCCTACACCACTAATGCCATCGCCGTTTTGAAATTACAGCGACACCAATGACCTGCAGTACCGCTCGCCGCCAGAGGATGGTACTATTGCACCGATTATTCTTCAAATGGAATCAATGTGGAAACGGGACTCCTCACTGAAACTGGGGAAATGGAAATCTTGTGGATCATCGGTGATATTCCCTGAAAATGCCGGAGATTGCAGCAGGACAGGCAGCATCTGTGGAGACAGATGAAGACCTAATTGCTCGAGTCCAAAAAGATTTCTCTTCAGAACTGAAAGGGGCTGGAAAAGAGTGTGACCTTGTGTTGATGACAGAGGGGGAGGAGGAGAGAGGGGAACAGATAGTGAGGGTAATAAGCGAGGGGAATGGGCTTGGGGGTGGGATTCTCTTCGAAGTGTCAGTGTGGAATTGATGGCTGAAGGGCCTGTTTCCACACTGTAGGGATTCCAGGAATCTCTGCTCTTGCTGCCCAGAACAAAAGACAAAGGGAGTGAATTGGTGTAAACGCGATATGGAGATATCAAACACATGTAAATGTTTGGTGTGAAATGAGAAAAATGTGTCTGTGCAGCAAGAGCAGAGATTCCTCGAATCCCTACAGTGTGGAAACAAGCTCATCAGCCAACAAGTCCACACTGAGCCTCCGAAAAGGATCCCACCCAAGCACATGACTCTACATTTACCCCTGATTAATACATCTAACTTACGCATACCTGAACACTATAGGCAAATTCACATAGACAATTCACCTAACCTGCCCATCTTTGGATTGTGGGAGTAAACTGACAGTCACAGGGAGAATGTGCAAACTCCACACAGTTGCCCGAGGTTGGAATCAAATCCAGGTCCCAGGTACTGTGAGGCAGCAGTGCTAACCACTGAGCCATTGTACTGCCTTCATTGTACTGAAGTGGGATGAGACCCTCCCACTGATATTCATCAGGCTCTGAGAGACAAGAAGCCAGACAGATCAACTGTTCCCCTCACAAACTGGTCACTGGGCACCACATGAGAATGCCAGTGTGGGTAATGGCTTCTGGATGAGTGGTGCTGGAAGAGCACTGCAGTTCAGGCAGCAACCAAGGAGCAGCAAAAGCCCTTCATCAGGAATGTGCCCACCCTGACCGAGACACAGATGAGGGCAGTAAGATAAATTTCAAGCTGAATTGTGAGAGACATTGTGTTTCCTGTCTTGTTATGGATCAGATCAATCTCCCTCAAAATATATCAAATATAAGACCCTAATTCTTTATTTTGTTTAAGAGGAAGTGTAAGGCGTCATGATCCAGAGGTGATTTGATTGGTACATTGCTATGCTTTAAGCAAAACACACTTTACTCAGGAATGGGCTATGGGAGATCAGGAGATGGTGGGAAATGACACTGGAGTGAGAGTGGGGCCCAGAGTCTACCATGGACCAAGCCAGTCCTTTAGGGTCTGCAGTCCAGCTGCCCAAGTGGATCAAGTGGGTTCACATTCATCAGATGGAGCTTCCCCAAGTGGTAACCCTGGGCCCAGAGCCTCACCGTGTGAGTAAGGCTGTCTCTGGGTAACCCTGGGACCCAATGGTGAGGGACTGGGACAAAGTGGGAGTGGGCCAGGGACTAGGCTGTGACAGATGACTCTCCAATGGGTAACTCTCCAGCTGCTGACACCTGGACTTCCCAAACTCTTTTCCGAAAAGGAGGCTGGAGATGCTCAAATCAAGGTGTCGAGGGAAACCCCATCCCCAGGACAGAGAACAACAACAGCAGCCCCGAGAAAGAGGAACAGGGACAGGAGACCCAGATGGATCCTTATCACATGGAACATTCCAAACAATTGGATCTGGGAATAATGTTCCTGGGATCAATCCTGCTCTCAGAGCAGGGGTTTTGGAGATTTTTACAGAACCATGAAGACGGTGATGATCCTGGGATTCCTGACTGGGAACTTTGTCCGGAGAGAATCAGGAGGAAAATAATAATGCAGAGTCAGGGATTGACACACCCGTCCCACTGAAAACCCGAGCGTCAGGTCAGGGGCATACATTGGGAATCTGAGTGGGGAGGAGTGGGGTAAATTGATGAGGTATGAGAAGGGAGATTACACTGGGGAGCTGACTAGAAATTGTCAAATAAAGTGTCTTTAGCAGCACAAACACAGTTAGGGAAGATTAAGTAGGGAAAGTGTAGTTATCATTTGGAACCCATCCATTAAGGCAGTGATGGACAATAACCCTGTCTGGTTTCTGAATAAAAGTTAACTTTGTCACAATTGAAAGGTTTTCTAACACGTGAATCTCTCACATTGAACAGTGAGAACTTGGTTGGGAGGGTGAGCTGTGAGGAGGATACAGAGATGTTTCAGTGTAATTTGGACAAGTTGGATGGGTGGGAGAAATATAATGTGGGTAAATATGAGGTTATCCACTTTGTAGCATAAACAGAAATGCAGGTTATATTCAGACGGCAATGAATAGGGAAAAGGGGATGTGCAATGAGACTTGGATGTCTTTGTACACCCGTCGCTGAAAGTAAGTGTGCAGGTGCAGCAGGAGGTGAAGGGGGCAAATGATAAGTTAGCGTTCATAGTGAGAGGATAGAGTACAGGGACAGGGATAAGTTGCTGCAGCTGTACAGGGCCTTGGTGAGACCACATCTGGAGTAATCTGTGTGGTTTTGTTTCTTTGTCTGAGGAAAGAAGTTCTGGCTGTGGAGGCATTGAAATATGGTTTGCCAGACTGAATCCTGGGATGGCAGGATGGATGTGTGACATCAGTCAGGATGATATTCCCTGGCGCTCAGATGAGGAGCACCTATAAAATTCTAACAGGACTGGACAGGATAAATACAGGAAGGATCATGATCAAGAATGCAGCACCTGAGTCACAGTCAGAGTACAGAGAAGGTTTACCAGGATAGTGCCTGGTGTGGGGGATTGGAGCGATGAAGAAAGGTTGGATCGACTGGGTTTGTTTTCACAGGAATGTAGGGGTTGAGGGGTGACCTGATGGAAGTTTATAAGATTGTGAATGACACAGAAAGAATACAAAATATGCAGTATTACCCACAATGGAAAGGTCAATTACTTGAAGGCACAGTTTCAAGGTGTGGAGGGTTTGGGGAATGTTTTGAAGAGATGTGTGAGTCAGGTTTTTGAGTGGTGAGTGTCTGGAACATACTGCCCGAGGAGGTGGTGGAAGCAGACACAACAGCAGCATTCGAGAAGCATCTGGACAAATACATGAATAGGAAGGGAATAGAGGGATATGGATCCTGTAAGTGAAGACAGTTTTAGTATGGAAGGGCAAAATGTGTCAGCGCAGGCTCGGAGGGCTGAAGGATTTGTTCCTGTGCTGTATTGTTCCTTGGTCTGAAATGAAGAGAAATTTCTTCATCCAGATGATGCTTACCCTGGGGAGTTCTCTGCCTCAGAAAATGGTTGAGGATAAAGCATTAAATGCTGTCACAGAGGAGTTAGATGTAGGTCTTGGGCTCAAGGGATCAAAGGGGATGTGGGGAGGAAGTGAGAACAGGGGACTGAGTTGAATGATCACCCATGATTCAACTGAATGGTGGAGAAATTTCAAAGGGTCAAATGGCCTCCTCCTGTTCCTATTTTCGATGTTTCTATGTCAATGTGATAATGTAATGAAATGCTGTCTGTTAGGGAAAGATTAACATTCCATTGGACAGAGTTAAAGGATCAACCACACCACCCCCGTGGCCCAACATTTCAACTCCCCCTCCCACTCTGCCGAGGACATGGAGGTCCTGGGCCTCCTTCACCGCCGCTCCCTCACCACCAGACGCCTGGAGGAAGAACGCCTCATCTTCCACCTCGGAACACTTCAACTCCAGGGCATCAATGTGGACTTCAACAGTTTCCTCATTTCGCTTTCCCCCACCTCACCCGAGTTCTAAACTTCCAGCTCAGTAACTGTCCCCATGACTTGTCTGGACTTGTTTACCTGCCTATCTTCTTTTCCACCTATCCATTCCACCCTCTCCTCCTTGACCTATCAACTTCATCCCCTCCCCCACTCACCCATTGTACTCTATGCTCCTTTCTCCCCACCCCCACCCTCCTCTCGCTTATCTCTCCACGCTTCAGGCTCACTGCCTTTATTCCTGATGAAGGGCTTTAGCCTGAAATGTCGATTTCGAAGCTACTTGGATGCTGCCTGAACTGCTGTGCTCTTCCAGCACCACTGATCCAGAATCTGGTTTCCAGCATCTGCAGTCATTGTTTTTACAGAGTTAAAGGATGGCATGATGTTCTGGGCGTGCAGCTGTATAGATTGACTGTCATTGTAGCTGAAGGTACAGGAATCAATCAGAGACAAGGTGATGTATAACAGCAATACATTTATGAATGGGAGTTTTTAAAAGAAGGGCCTAACCTACTCAGTCTCATAAGACAAAATCCTCATTTCTAGAACCAATCTGGTGAAGTTTTTCTGAACTGTCTCCATTGCAACTATATTCCTCTGAAGTTTGGACACTAAATTGTACACAACCCTCAGGGTGTGGTCTCATTAATGCCTTGAGCAGTTGCATCAACACTCACCTACTTTTATACTCTATTCCTTTAGTCATAAATGTCAGGATTCCATTTGCTTTTTACCTTCTGTACCTACAGAAGACTTTCCTGCGATTCACACACAAGGATATCCAAATGCCTCTGCACTGAAACACTTGGAAGTTTGTCTCTATTTCAAAAAAAGTTGCATTTTATTCCTCTGAGCAAAATGGATAACCTCACATGTGTTCATGTTTCAGATGTCAAATTCTGCCCCATTCACCTCATCTGTCCAGAGCCATTTTTATATTTCTTATTTCTTCATTGCAATACATTTTCCCACCTCTTTTAGTGTCATCTGCAAATTTGTCCATAATTTTTTCTATCCCTGTCTCCAAGTCATTCATAAAGGTTGGAAATATTTGGGGCCTGTGACAGGCTATCAGTTACACCTTGCTAACCAGAAAAAGACCCATTCAGCCCAACTCTCGGCTTTCTGTTTGTCAGCCAATCCTCCATCCAAACTCGTAAATTCCCACTAACACCGTGTGATATCACCTTGTGAAGTGAAAGAGCTAAAGGGTTCTCTTTGTCAAACTCCAAGTCAGTGCCCAGTGGAAAAGCAACTTGGAAAAAACAACCATTCACCAAGAACTCCAGGATCTCTACAATCATTTCTACTGCTAAACAAACAAGACAACAGCAAAACAGACAGGATTCAGGTAATTCTCACACTCAAAGATGAAACTTCAGCTTCCTGTCTGGGTCAGACACCCTGTCCCTTCTTGTCTGTGGTTGGGCTTGATGGGACATTTTTATTATTTTCTCAGGACCATTGGGAACAAAATTCCTCTTTTTCCCCTCAAGAAAACTTTATCACTAGGCTCCATCATTTTGATCTCATTCATTACATTTGAATTGAAGTGTGTCGTGTGAACCAAAACAGGAAATGAAGATCAAGGTTTGTGTGAAGATTTGTAGCTCAGGTGCCAGTTCCCGCAGTTGTGGATATGTTCACCGAGCTAGGAACTGGATTTGCAGATGTTTCCTCCCCTGTCCAGGGGACATCTTCAGGGCTTTGGATCCTCCTGTGAACCGCTGCTGTGCTGTGTCTTCTGGAATTTATTTGGTTCCGTTCCTGCTGCTTCTGGTTGCAGGTTCCGGTTGTTCGTTATCGTGGCCGGTATATTTGGGTCACAGTCAGTGTGTTTGTTAATGGAGTCCGTGGATGAGTGCTATGCTTCTAGAAATTCTCTGGCTGTCCTCTGTTTAGCTTGTCCTCTGATTGTTGTAATGTCCCAATCAAATTTGTAATCCTTGTCATCTGTGTGTGTGGCTATCAGGGACAGCTGGTTGTGGGGTTTCGTGGCTAGTTGGTGTTCGTGAAAGTGGATTGCTTGTTGTCTCTCTGTTTGCCCTGTACAGTGTACCACACAGTCTCTGCATTATTACAAGGTTGCATGCAAAGACTGCATGAAGCATTATATAGGAGAGACAGATGGTTATGTCTGAGTCTAGGTGTCCCTGTAGAGGGAGCATGTGGTGTCTACCAACTCCCTCGAGCTGTTCACGGAAAGATGTTCACCGCACAGAGTGGAGTGCTTTATTTCCCCCTCCAACTCTATTTAGATTTAATCCTTACCCTTCCCTTCACCTTTCTGATCACTCAGCATTGCTCTTTGAGGAGAAGGGCACTGCTTGTCACTGACCACCCTGGTGTTTCTTTTCTTCCTGATGGTGGAAATAGAATAAAGATTTATACAGCTGTTGTCTGTCACTGTGTCTCACACCTGCACACACACAACATGGGGGCTGGGGAAAACACATAAAACCAGGAGATTTAAGGTCTCCTCAAAAGAAAAATAACGAAAAAAGAACAGGAGATTTAGGGTCTCCTCAGAAACAAAATATATACACAACTACGGCAGGAAATGAAGATATTTGTTTTGATGCGTGAAGAGAGTTTGAAAAGCGAGGACCTGATATATGAAAATAAGAACATTAGAAATAGGAGAGTCAATAGGCCATTCAGCCCCTCAGGTCTCCCCTGCCATTCAACAGGATCATGGGTAATCTGCCCCAGGGCTCAGCTCCATTTTGATGGCAGCTCATCATAGCCATCAACTCTCAGATATTACAACATCGATCAACCTCCACTTTAAACCCTTTCAGTGATGGAGCCTCCACAACTCTCAGGACTACAGTAGTATTTGACATTTCTTGTTCCAAAAGCATTGTGTTAAACTGATATTCATATTATTTCACTTTTTTCTCCCTTTCACTTCTAAACCTAGTTTTGTCTTTTCCATTTCCTGTCTTTTCAGTTTGATTTCAGAGCTTCCTAATTCCATCTCCTTTGCATTAACTTTCTCTGCTCTTTCTTTCTCAATTTCTGCTCCACTTTATCTTTTTCTGCCTTCTCTAGTTTCTTCATTCTCTCTTTATGCTCCAGCTGCCTTCACTGGAACTGCATCTGACCCTATTCCACTGTTCACTCCCTGGAGAATCCGCTTCTCTCGTGTTTCCCCTAAACCCAGATGCTGTGCTGATCCTTCCATTTGCTCTGCCTTCTCAGCTCTGCCAGGTAATCCTGCCTCTAGGTTGCCCACCAAATCAAACAACGTCATCTTTGAAAGTAAATGTCGATCAATGATTTTTGAATAAGTTGACGAAGGCCATCTGTTCCAAATAATGTTTTCCATGGACCATCATCGCCACCTGGTGGCTGTTATTGCGATACCACATTTTTATTTTTCCCTGCACTGCCCATTTCCATCACTTGGTGGTGCTATTGCTCCACTTACCACTCCCCTCCAAATCCTCTCGTTCCAATGAGACTGTGAGGTAAAGAGATCGTCCCTTATCTTTGGTTTAGGAATATTGCAGCCTTCCAGATTCAACATCCCGTTTAGAATTTTGAAAACGTGCTCTATGTCCCTTTTTTTTGTCTGAATGCTTCTGCGGTTTCCATTCGAACCTCTTGTTGATGCATCTTTTCATGACATTTAACTCAATATAATTATATTAAATCAAAATAGTGCAGATGCTGGTGATGTAGAGTATAAACTAAGTGCGGGAGAAACACAGCAGGTATAGTAGGTTCAGTGGACAGAGAAACAGAATTAATATTTCAGTCCAATGTGGCTATTGTTCAGAATTCCGCGTTCAGTTTCTGTTTCTCTCTCCCAGACCTGCTGTGTTTCTCCAGCATTCTCGGTTTGTAGTTATACAATTTCTGTCTCATTTTCCCGTTTCCCATCATCATTTTTTCCGTTTGTAATCTCCGCCAGAGACACCTACAGCAACTTGAACATGTCGGCCAACATTCCCAAACTAAACAAGTCCTAGGAGCCTGTGTTTACTCCATAACCCTCTGACCGTTTCCTATTCATGTCCCTGTCCAAATGCCCTTTAAATGTTGTCGTTATATCACTTTGTCTGGCAGCTCGTTCCATACACGACCCTCACTCTGTGTGAAAATGTTTTACCTCAGGTCCCTCTGCAATCTTTGCCTCTCTCTAGTTATTAACTCCACCACCCTCAGGAAAAAAAGCTTTGCTCTCACCCTACCCATGTTTTACAAATTTATAAACCTTCAGCCTCCTACACTCCAGTGAAAAATGCCCCAATCTCTTCAATTTCAAGGTTAGATTACGTACAGTATGGAAACAGGTCCTTCGGCCTAACTAGCCCACACCGATCCTCTGAAGAGTAATCCACCCTGACCCTACATCTACCCATGAGTACCCAGCGCTATGGGCAATTCAGCGCGGCCTGTTCCCCTGACTTGGACGTCCTTGGATTGTGGGAAGCAGACCGGAACAAGCCCAGGCAGACACGGGGAGAATGTGCAAACTCCAGCCACTCACCCGAGGCTGGGTCCCTGGTGCTGTGAGGCAGCAATGCTAACCACTGAGCCATCCTTATACTCAACATGACGTCCTGAAACAGTCATGTAGAACATTTCAATCCGTTGTCATCTGGTGATATTTTCCTCCCAAGACCCTCCATGAAGACACGGTGCCCCCTCAATCCTGGGATTGTAACCCTTCACCTTGGGCAAGCTCAGAGACCTCTCCATTTCAGACTCAGGGGCGCGGGCTCCAGCAGCTTCCTTTCAGCCTCATCGCCCACGTCTTGTTTCCAGCAGATGCCTGTTTCCCGCTTGGTCTGAGCTCACAGCCTTTCTCCCAGGTTTGTGTGTGTGAGTGAGAGTGTGTGTGTGAGTGTGTGTGTGTGTGTGTGTGTGAGTGAGAGTGTGTGTGTGAGTGTGTGTGTGTGTGTGTGAGAGTGAGAGTGTGTGTGTGTGTCTGTGTGTGAGTGAGAGTGTGTGTGTGAGTGAGAGAGTGTGTGTGTGAGTGTGTGTGTCTGTGTGTGAGAGAGTGTGTGTGTGAGTGTGTGTGTGTGAGTGAGAGTGTGTGTGTGTGTCTGTGTGTGTGAGAGAGTGTGCGTGTGAGTGTGTGTGTGTCTGTGTGTGAGTGAGAGTGTGTGTGTGAGTGAGAGTGTATGTGTGTGTGTGTGTGAGTGAGAGAGTGTGTGTGTGAGTGAGAGTGTGTGTGTGTGTCTGTGTGTGAGAGAGAGTGTGTGTGTGAGTGTGTGTGTGTCTGTGTGTGAGTTAGAGTGTGTGTGTGAGTGAGAGTGTGTGTGTGTGTGTGAGTGAGAGAGTGTGTGCGTCTGTGTGTGAGTGAGAGTGTGTGTGTGAGTGAGAGTGTGTGTGTGTGTGTGTGTGAGTGAGAGAGTGTGTGTGTGTGTGTGAGTGAGAGTGTGTGTGTGTGTGTGTGTGTGTGAGTGAGAGAGTGTGTGTGTATGTGAGTGAGAGTGTGTGTGTGTGTCTGTGTGTGAGTGTGTGTGTGTGTCTCTCTGTCTCTGTATCTGTCTCTGTGTCTTTGTGTGTGTGAGAGAGAAATATCCCAGAGGCAGCTCCGGCTCCAGATGCCCCACTTCCCAAACCCACTCGACCCTCCATCATGATGCTGCCCACCCCCCCCGGGGGGGTCGGTTCACACAAACCCCACCCGCCCCCTCCCTCTCTCCCTTAAATAAATAGGGAAGAGGGGGATCAGAGTGCAGGAAGATCCCAGTCTCTTTCAATCCGCCCCCGGTGAAAGGGGGAGGTGGGGGTGGGTGGGGGGAGAGAGAGAGAGAGAGAGAGCGACAATCGGCCTGAACCGGTTTAATGAAGGATGAACGGTGACCGGTGCTGTCCAATTCCTGTCCCTCCCTCTCTCCCCCCGCATTACCCCCCGGTTACCGACCGCCCGCGAGCGCCCCCTCTCGGCCCCGCCCTGCCTGTGAGGAGGGCAGATTGCTTTCCCTAAAGGGCAGCACTGACACTAATGGGGGTGGTGGGGTGCGGGGGGGTGGGGAGTGAGGGGGCTTTCCAACATTGGGCCACTTTAATGGGAATCACTTTCCATTCCAGACTAAGACATTGCATTGAGGTTCTAACAGGCACCGTGATGGATTGGGACCCGTGTCCATCCGGGAATTCTAGGTCTAGTGAGGTTCCCACTGCACCACCATCTCCCCATTACAGGGGCACAGGAACAGGAATAGGCCATTCGGCCCCTTGGGTCTGTTCTACCATTCAATGAGATCATGGCTGAGCTTGTCCCAGGTCCATGTTCCTGACTTTAGCCCGAATCCCGTAACATCTTTGACCCAAAAAATGCATCTAATTCATATTTAAAATGAACAATTTATCCAACAGGAGGAGATCACGTGGCTTTAGGTGTGGGTGCGGGGAGAGATAATACATTGTGATAGACAGGATGGAGCAGTTGGGAAGGACAAACTTTACGGACCAGCAGCTGTTTCCTGTCCTGTTCCAGACTCAGATGGACTTTCATAAAAACCGAAAGAACTGGGAATGGTGGAAATCGGAACCAAAACAGAAATTGTTGGAAAATGCTCAGCAGGTCTGACAGCATCCGGGAAATTCTCCAGTCTCCTCCCACAATCCAAAGAGATGCCGCCACATCTGCTGAGCTTTTCCAACTATTTCTGTTCTCCTCGAGTTTGTCTGATGTCCTTTTGGGGTAACAGTGCAGATTCTAAACTTCTCTGCCATGATGCAGGCTCAATGTGCCGAAAGATGCGACCTCAAGAGGACAGCAAGAGAGAGACCTGCAGGAACTCAGGAGAAAGACAACTACTTTCAGATGGTCCATTCCTTGGGAATATCACTCGGATTAGCGGGAGGAGCCTGCACACTGCAGTGGGAATGGTGCGAGAGACCAACAATTGGGTTAATCCCACAATCCAATGGGGGAGGCTACACTGGAACGGATCCTTCCACCACATCACAAATCCTCCCCTTTCTGGTTGTTACTTTTCTCACTTTTCCCCGCCCCTGTCATGCTTCAAATCAAATCTATTTTTCACCTTTTCACCTTTTGGCAAAAGTTATCTCTGTTCCCAGATGCTACTTGACCTGCTGAGCAATTGTAAACCTTTTCTGATTTTATTTCGATGTCCAGCATCTGCAGTATTTTAGTTTTGGGCTATGATCTTGTGAGTGATATTTGGCTGCAGTACCGGTGGCTGCCAGCTGGTGGCAATCTTACACCACTGATGCCATCGCCGTTTTGAAATGACAGCGACACCAATGACCTTCAGTACCGCCTGCCGCCAGAGGATGGTACTATTGCACCGATTATTCTTCAAATGGAATCAATGTGGAAACGGGACTCCTCACTGAAACTGGGGAAATGGAGATCTTGTGGATCATCGGTGATATTCCCTGAAAATGCCGGAGATTGCAGCAGGACGGGCAGCATCTGTGGAGACAGATGGAGAGTTAATGGCTCGAGTCCAAAAAGATTTCTCTTCAGAACTGAAAGTGGCTGGAAAATAGTGTTTACCTTGTGTTGATGACAGAGGGGGAGGAGGAGAGAGGGGAACAGATAGTGAGGGTAATAAGCGAGGGGAATGGGCTTGGGGGTGGGATTCTCTTCGAAGTGTCAGTGTGGAATTGATGGCTGAAGGGCCTGTTTCCACACTGTAGGGATTCCAGGAATCTCTGCTCTTGCTGCCCAGAACAAAAGACAAAGGGAGTGATGATGGAGATCTTACACTCCACAACCACCAGATGAAGGGGCAGCGCTCTGAAAGCTAGTGCGTCCAAATAAAGCTGTTGGACTATAACCTGGTATTGTATCATATTTAACTTTGAAAATTTGGAGAGGGAGGTAGAGTACAATCCAAAATTTCAAAACGAGATGTTGAATCTGGTTGGCTGCTATATTCCTAACCCAAAGATTAGGGATTATCTCTTTGCCCGACAGTTTCACTGGAACGAGAGGATTTGGAGGGGAGTGGTAAATGGATCAATACCACCACCAGGTGTCGGAAATAGGCAGTGCAGGGAAAATAAATCTAAATGTGGTGTCCCAGTGAAGGTCCATGGAACTCAGTGACCAATTTCAAAAATGACATTGTTTGATTGGGTGGGCAATCTAGAGGCAGGATGACCTGGCAGAACTGAGAAGGTAGAGCTAATGGAAGGATCAGCACAGCTTCAGATCCTAGTGTGAAGTGCTGCTGAGCTGGGAAGTTGATTTGCAGACATTTCCCCCCCACCTGGCTAGGGGACATCTTCAGTGCATTGGATCCTCCTGTGAAACGCTGCTGTCCTGTGTCTTCTGGAATTTATTTGATTCTGTTCCTGCTGCTTCCGGTTGACTGTTGTAGTGGCCGGTATATTGGGTATGGGTCTGTGTGTTTATTGATGGAGTCCGTGGATGAGTGCCATGCTTCTAGAAATTCTCTGGCTGTCCTCTGTTTAGATTGTCCTGTGATCGTTGTGTTGTTCCAGTCGAATTTGTGGTCCTTGTCATCTGTGTGTGTGGCTATCGGGGACAGCTGGTCGTGGCGTTTAGTGGTGAGTTGGTGTTCATGGGTATGGATTGCTAGTTGTATCTCTGTTTGTCTGGATAGTGTTTTGTGTAGTCTTTGTCTTTTTATGAGATTCCTTGCAAAGTCTGCATGGAAGTGTTGAGAGTGTGCAGACATTTATCTCGAAGTATTTATTTTAGCACCAAAATGAATAGAACCATTGAGAAGTTTCATTTGAGTATACTTGTGAGTTACTCAGCAAATCAAATACTTTTTATTATTCAAAAAAAATTATAAAACATGTTGTATTAACTTGGGTGGGTCATGGGAGCCAAGAATGAAAAATCCTTCGGAATACAGCTGGCCCGAGCACAGAGAGCCAGAAGTTACAATGTGAAGCTGCAGTAAGGGAGAGAGAAAAGAAGTCTATAACAGAGGGAATATGCACGTCCATAAATGGATGTGGCATTGTCAATAAAGTTGGGAATTACAGATGAATATAACAACGTGGAACTGTGATGTTGTGGCAGTGATGGAGAACCTGGCTAAAAGAAAGGACAAGATTGAATGTGAAATCTTCCTGTGCATAACTTGTTCAGGAAAGTTAGAATGGGGAAGGAATGAGGAGGAATGACATTATGAGTTCAGAAGTTCATTGCAGTTCTGAAGAAGGAAGGTGACTCAGAGGGTTCAAGGACAGAGTCAACTTGCCTCGAGCTGTGAGGTAAAGAGGGTGCAGTTTCATGACTTGGTCTATAGACCAGTAACTTGAGGAACAGATGTAGATTATACAGGGAAATGACAGAGAAATGTTAACAATACAGAGGAGTTAAAATGGGGATCTTCCTTTACTCAAATAAAAACTGGGATGGTAACGAACAGTGAGGGGTAAGTGTTCCCAGATGGCTTTTGGGATAATTCATGTCCAGTAAGTGTCCAGTCCAACAAGGAAGGATGCATTGTTGGACCTGATCCTTGGAAATGAGGTGGGCCAAGTGGATCAAGTGTCAGTGGGGAACATTTAGGAGCCAGTGATCTTAATAATAGAATTTTCTGGAAAGTTGTGGAGAGTGAAAGGCAACAATCCAGAGTAAAAAAGTCACTTGGCAGAGAGCTGATTCAATGGGGCTGCAGGGATGTGGAACAGAATTGATTGGAATAAGAGGTTGGCCGGAAGATCATTAAATGTTCAATAGGTCACCTTCAAGGAACAGATGGCTTGGGATCTATTAGGAGAAAGTGAGGACTGCAGATGCTGGAGTACCAGAGTTGAAAAATGTAGTGCTGGAAAAACACAGCAGGCCAGGCAGCATCCGAGGAGCAGGCAAATCGACGTTTCGGGCAAAAGCCCTTTTTCAGGAATGAGGCTGGTGTGCCAAGTGGGCTGAGATAAAAGGTAGGGGGGAGGGAATTTGGGGGAGGGGCGCTGGGAATACGATAGGTGGAAGGAGGTGAGGGTGAGGTTGATAGGCCTGAGAGGGGGTGGGGGCAGAGAGGTCGGGAAGAAGATTGCAGGTCAAGAGGGCGGTGCTGAATCCGGGGGTTGGGACTGAGATAAGGTGGGGGAGGGGAAATGAGGAAGCTGGAGAAATCTACATTCATCCTGTGTAGGGTGTGGTCTCTCCGGAATGCTGATAGGGGTGGGGAGGGAAATATATCCCTGGTGGTGGGGTCTGTTTGGAGGTGGTCTATTCCTTGTAATTCCCTGTAATACAAAAGTTAGGAGAAACAAAACCAGAGTTCCCTGGGTGACCAAGGAGGCAGAAATTAACAGTAGAAAGGAAAAGTGTGTTCGTAGCAAGTATAAGGCAGGAAATGTAACTTGAACAGAGAGGAATATTGATGTTTTAGGTGGGAGATGGAAAAGTGAAAAGGACAAGCAAAGAGTAACTAATAGAAAAGACTAACAACTCACATAAAGGGAAATCCCAAAGTCTTCTACTTTGACATAAACACAAAGACAGCAGTTAAAGGAGGAGGAGGAGGGCCGATCGGAGATCAAAAAAGGGAAGCAAGGGTCAGGGTCAAGGGGTTAAATTCATACTTTGCACCTGTTTTTCCAAAAGGAAGATGCTGCCCACACCTTGGTTATCGAGAGGGGAACACTGTCTGTAAAAATATAACAAGGAAGAAGTTTTAGATTAGTCACTAACACTTAAGGTTGACAAGGCACCAGGAGTGGATGAGATGCACCAAAACATTTTGAGGGAAGTGAGGGTAGAAATTCTGTGGCACTGATCATAATCATTTAGTCTACCTTGGACTCAAGGGAGGTGCCAGCAGACAGGAGAAGTCAAACATTATGGCCTTGTTCAATTAATACTGTCAAGATAATACCAACATTTACTGACCAATTGGATTAATTTTGGTGGTGGGGGACCTTCTAGAAACAATTATTCGGGTTTAGAATTAGTCGTCACATGAAAAATTATGGGTTAATTCAGAAGAGGCAATACAGATTTCTAAAGGGGAAATTATGTTTAATGAATATGCTGGAGTTTTGGAAGATGTAACAAAAAGGGTTAATGAGGATAATGCAGTTAATGAGGTCTGCAAGGACTTCTAGAAGATGTTTGATGCAGTGCCACACAATAGACTTGTGGGGCAAGTTAAAGGTCATGGCAAATCAGAGTCAGTAGCAAAGTGGACACCAAATTAGTTAAGCGATAGTGAACAGAGAGTAATTGGCCAATTGATGCTGTTTGGTTTGACGGAAGGATTGTAGTGGAATTCCCCAGTGGACTGCTGTAGGATCCTTACTTTTCCTAATTTCTATTAATGACCTGGATCTTGTGGATGTAGGGGATAATTTCAAAGTTTGCAGGTGACATTACACTTGGAAGAATTGTGAACTGTGAAGAGGGCAGTGTGGAGCTCCAAAAGGACATTGACAAGTTGGTGGTGTGGGTGGGTAGGTGGCAGATGATGTTCAATTAAGGGAACTGTTAAGCAGAACATTGAGAGGCCACATAAAACACGGGGTACCACACTAAAGGGATGCAGGAGGAGAGGGACTTTAGTGTATATGTGCACAGATCATTGAAGATTGCAGGACAGATGGAGGAAGCAGTTAATCCAGTGGTCTCAGATTTATTAACAGGGGCATAGAATACAACAGCAAGAAGGAGGCCATGCCTGACCAAATCTGCTCAGATTCTTGGAGGAAGTAATGAGCAGGTCAGACCAAGGAGATCCAATAAATGTTATCGAGCTGGACTTCAAAAAGGCCTTTGATAAGGTGCTGCCCAGGGGGCTACTGAGTAAGGTGAGGGCCCACGATGTTCGAGGTAAGGTGCTAACATGGATAGGTGTCTGGCAGGAAGCAGAGAGAGGGGAGAAAAGGGTCTCTTAGGATGGCAGACGGTGACAGCTAGTGCTCCGCAAGGCTCAGTGTTGGGACCACAACTTTTCACTTTATACATTAATGGTCCAGATGAAGGAACCGAAGGGATTCTGGCTAAGTTTGCAGATGATACAAAGATAGGGAGAGGGACAGGTAGCATTGGAGGTGGAGCGGGGGGGGGGGGTTGCAGGCTGCAGAAGGATTTGGACGAGTTAGGAGGGTGGGCAAATAAGTGGCAGATGGAGTACAATATGGGAAAGTGTGAAGTCATTCACTTTGGTACGAAGAATAGAGGTGTGGCCTATTTTCTAAATGGAGAGAAAATTCAGAAGTCTGTAGGACAAAGGGACTTGGTTCTAGTCCAGGATTCTCTCAAGATAAACTTGCAGGTTGAGTCAGTAGGATGGAAGGTAAATGCAGTGATGATATTTATTTTGTGAGGACTTGAATATAAAAGCAAAGATGTAATTCTGAGGCTCTATAAGACTCTGGTCAGACCACATTTAAAGTGTTGTGTGCAGTTTTAAGCCCCATATCTCAGGAAGGATGTACTGGCCCTGGCACGTGTTCAGAGGAAGTTCATGAGAATGGTCTCAGGAATGAAAAGCTTAACATTTGAGGAATGTTTGAGGACTCTGGGTCTATACTCAATGGTGTTTAGAAGGATGAGAGGGATCTAATTGAAACATACAGAACACTGAATGGCCTGGACAGAGACGATGTTGGGAAGATGTTTCCATTGGTGGGAGAGACTAGGACCTGAGGGCACAGCCTTAAAGTGAAGGGAAGATGTTTTAGAAGGGGGATAAGGAGAAACTTCTTCAGTCAGAGAGTGGGGAATCTGGAATTCACTGCCACAGAAGGTTGTGGAGGCCAGGCCACTTAGTATATTTCAGACTGAGGTAGATAGGTTCCTGGGTAACAAGGGGATCAAGGGTTACAAAGAGAAAGCAGGAGAATGGGGTTGAGAAATGTATCAGCCATCATTGAATGGCAAAGCAGACTCAATGGGCTGAATGGTCTCCTATGTCTCATGGTCTGAAGCTGATGTTGAACTTACTCAATGCACCTGTTCGACCTCAGCTGGAGTATTGTATACAGTTGTGAGCATCTCATTATAGGAGAGGCATGAATGCATTGGAGAGAATTCAGAAAGGGTTTCCAAAGATGATTCCAGGAATGAGAATTTTTTTCATTTTTAGTCCCAGTATGAGAGCACCTGAACAGTCTCTCATCAGTGTGAACACATTGATAGGACATCAGTTCCCCAGGAGCGTTAAAGCACTTCCCCCAGTCTGAGCATTTAAAAGGTCTCTCCCCAGCGGGAACCCACTGGTGCTGCAGCAGAATCAATAACTGATTGAATCCCTTCCCCCACTCAGAGCTGGTGCACTGTCTCTCCCATTGTGACTGCACCAATGCCGTTCCAGGTCAGACGGGGATGTAGATGTCTTCCCTCAGTTGGGACTGTTCTCCTCAGAGAGATGAAGGTTGAGAGGAAGTTTGAAAGAGGGTTCAGATCGAGTGGATAGTGAGAAGCTGTTCCTGCTTGTCAAAGAAAAAAGAATGAGGGGCATAGATTTAAGACAATATGCAAACGAAACAAAGGTGGTGTGAGAGAAACCTGTTCACATATCGAGCAGTAAGGGTATGGAATGCATTCCCTGAGGCAGGTGGAGCTGGTTCAACTGATGCATTCAAGAGGGCATTGGATGGTGATTTGGATTGAAATGATGTGCAGGGATATGAGGAAAAGGCAAGAGATAGGCACATGGCGCAGACACAATCCACTGAAAGGCCTCCTCCTGCACCAGAAAAACTGTGTGATTCTATGACTGATCCAGAATATTCCTGTTATCTGCAGCGACATATTCTTGGAGAAGGAAGCTGCTCCATCTGAATGGGAATTGAACAGCAGTAGAACCCAAAGTGATGTTTCAGTTCGATGCTGCACGTGAGGAGTCCCATGTTCCACACAGCAGCTTCCTCCCCCTTACCCCATGTAATAGTGGCCATGAGCAGAAACCGAAACTGTTCTCATCAGGCCTGGTGCAATTAGCACTGGGACTAGTCATCCAGGGATTCAGGTAATGGCCTGACTCCCTCAGCTCTGAATCCGAGCATGGCTCCTGGGATCATTGGAATTCAATGGAAACCTGGAATTCAAGGTCTCATGATGTCTGTGAAAACCAATGTCAATTTTTGTGAATATCTGTCCAGTTCACAAATCTCGTCTCGGGAAGGAAACTGCTGTTCTTACCTGGACTGGTCTCCATGTGACTCCATACCCACAGCAATGTGACTGACTATGAACTGCTTCTGAAATGGCCCAGCAAGTCTTCAGTTACATCGCCCTCTGGAATGGAAGAAAGGACAACAAACTACCCGGCATGGCCTAAGGTACCAGATAAAATCAGAACAACACAGCCCTGTCACTCCCTGCAAAGTCTTCCTTCTTTAAATCTGGCAGTTTGTGTCAACATTGGGAGAGCTGATGCACACACATTAAGCAACAGCTTGGCATGGCCATACACATGGAACCAGATCATCCAGATAACAGCCCAGAGTACTTCACCATCAAAAGTGGCACAGTGGTAGATAGCCCAGGAGGGGGCTGCCCCAGCAGGAAACCGCATGGACTCTGGGCACCAGGAAGTCTCACAGCGTCAGGTTAAACATGAGCAAGAAAACCTGGAGCAACCCTGGTTCAATGGAAAATGCAGGAGGACTCACCAGGAGAGGCACCTGGGTTTACCTGGAAATGAGGGATCAACCTGGTGAAGCTACCAAGCAGGACTGCTTGCATGGCAAACATCATAAACATCAAGTGATAGACAGAGCTAAGTGACCCCCTCAACCAACAGGTCAGATCTAGTCAGGGATGGTGGAGGGCACTGAAACAACTCACTGGAGGAGGAGGCTCCACAAATCCGACCATTCTGGGGGAGACCAGCACATTAGTGCAAAAGGTAAGGCTGAAGCATTTGCAGAAATCTTCAGCCAGAAGTTCTGAATGATGACCCATGTTGGAGGTACTAGATGCTGCAAAGGTTATGGGCCCAGATAACATTCCAGGAATAGTCCTGAAGACTGCTCCAGAATTTGTCATTCCCCAGCGAAGCTACATTAGTACAACTCAAACATTGGCATCTACACAGCAATATGAAAAATTGCCCAGTTATGTCCTGTACACACAAAAAGCAGAATACTTTTAACCTCACCAATTAGCATCCCATCAGTCTCCCGACCACCATCAGTAAAGTGATGGAAGGTGTCAGTAACAGTGTTATCAGGCAGCACCTTCTCAGCAATAACCTGCTCAGTGACACCCAGTGTGGGTTCAGCCAGGGCCAGACCTCATTACAGCCTCGGTTCAAACATGGACAGAAGAGCTGAATCCAGGAAGTGAGGTGAGAGTGACAGCCTTTGAGATCAAGGCTGTATATGAATGAGTGTGACATGAAGGGAGCCCGAACTAAACTGGAATCAATGGGTATCAGGGCAAACTCTCCACTGGTTAGTGTCAGACCTGGCACATAGGAAGAGGGGTGTGGTCGTTGGTGGTCAGTCACCTCAAGCTCCAACATCTCTGCAGGAGTTCCTCAGGGGAGTGTCCTCAGCCCAACAATCATCAGCTACTTCAGCAATGACCTTCTCTCCATCATTCGGTCAGAAGTGATGATGTTCGCTGATGATTGCACAATGTTCCACACCATTCATAATTCCTCAGATACTGAAGCAGTCCATGTCTAAATGCAACAAGATCTGGACAATATCCAGGCTTGGCCTGAGAGGTGGCAAGGAACGCCTGCTGCCTCCCTGCCTGTTTCGGGAATTGCACTGTCTCGGATCGTAAGACCCTACAGCGGATAGTGAGGACAGCTGAGAAGATCATTGGGGTCTCTCCTCCCTCCATTACAGATATTTACACCACACGCTGCATCTGAAAGGCAAACCCCACACACCCCTCACTCAAACTCTTCTCCCTCCTGTCATCCAGCAGGAGATACCGGAGCATTCAGTCTCTCACGGCCAGACTGGGCAACAGTTTCTTCCCCCACGCCATCAGGCTCCTTAGAACAGTATGGTCGGTCTCTTTCCTGTCTGAAATTCTTCACAAGCCTTCGAATTGCTGCTAGAAAAATGTCTGTTATCGATCATTCTTCAATGACACTGTAACCTGCGTGGTTTGCATTTCTTCTGCACTTTATGCCGTGTACGATTGTGTAGTTTGTGCTGCCCATGTCTCACCCTCGGCCCTGGAAGAACGCTGTCCCGTTTTTACTGTATCAGTTGAATGTGGTAGAAATGACAAATAAAAGCTACTCTGCTCTACTCTACTCTCCAAGGCACTAGTCAGGAGGGTGATGGAATACTCGCCATTTTCGTGGATGGGGGCAGCTCCAACAACACTGAAGGAACTTGACACCATCCAGGTCAAAGCTGTCCATTTGATTGGCACCACATCCACAAGCATCTGCTCCCTCCACCTCCACCACCAGCAGTGTGTACTATCTCCACGATGCCCCACAGATATTCATCAAAGATCCTTGGACTGCACCTTCCAAACCCACAATGATCCAGAAGGACAAGGACAGCAGATCCATGGGAACACCACCAGCTGCAGGTTCCCCTCCAAGACACTCACCATCTGGGTTTGGAAATATATTCATATATTTCATATGATTCTCTGTGAAATCTCTCTCTCTCTCTCTCATGCTTATGGTGATTCTGTATATATAATAATTTATATAAAAATCTATAACTAATTCGAAATCTATGGCTACGATTATTTGGAGATCTTAATTAAAATCTAATATTGCAACAGATCCAAAACTCCAAATTGATTAAATGTCGAATTCTTTTATCAGTGTATGGAATGTTCTTATCTAATGGTTCCAACAGAAGCAACTCCAGCTGGACATCTGTATAATTATTAGTCCTTCTATACCCACATCTCATATCTGATATCTTGGGTCTACAGAGTTACCATTGCTCTAATGTATAGACTTCACCAAGCAGGACATTATCCTAGTGCTTTTGAAACTACTTTCACCATGTTGTCCTGCTTTTAGCCATGGGCAGCCCTTTGGCCATCATTTTCAGCTCTCTGCCACGGCAGCACTGAACAGCTCTCCCAACACCAGCATATCCTTGCTGAGGTACAGCTCCAAAACTGCTCACAATATTCCAAATGCAGCTGTAACCAGTTTGATTCTTCCCTGGAACGCTCTGAGATTTCCTCTTTCCCCAGCACTGCAATGCTCTTGTTGACTAGTAACTGATGTCTCTCCCTTGCTCTTCCTTCTGCTCCCTTTCCTAAACACATTATACCCAGGAATATTTAATACCCAGTCTTGCCCTTCCCTGAGCCAGGTCTCTGTCATCGTCAAAACATCCAGATTCCACACAGCAATTTGAGTCTGCAACTCCCCAATCTTCCTGGTCTTCAGTACATCTGCACTGGTGAGGTCCAGCAAGGACTCATCGTGGCCGGGGCTTTGGTGGAGGTGAGATGGTGCCGAAGAGTGTTTGTCCAGAGACGACAGCAGCACGGCCCGGCGAAGGAGGCTCACGCCTGACCACTAGGCCCAAGGCCCATGGCCCATGACCAAGCCCTTATCAAGGAGGACTGTAAAAGTTGGACACTTTTTCTTTATTTCTTCATTTTTCTGCTTTTTATATTCTATGCTTTAGTTAGTTTTTCTATGTTTTAAGGTGATACCAGAGAGTGGTGACTTTGGACACACCTTCCGTTCTATTTTTGTGACAAAATACACTTGACAATAAATAAATCAAATAAATAAAGCAATTCAATCACAAACATGCACAGTAACCTGAATTTAGAAAGCACAGCTTTTTCCTCTCATTTACTCTCACTTCACCTACCAATTGCTATTGTCTATGATTCTGCCATTTGCATCTCCCAAGTATTTGTGAACCCTGGTCTTCTCATCAGTTCCCACACTATGACATGTTGTTTTAATGGCTAAGAGCGCTTGAAAAACCCCCTGCAAGAAACTCAATCCCAGCTCTCTTCAGGTTGGCAAAAGCTACAAATATGTTTCCGTTAAAGTACAATAAGGACATTAGGGAGAAGGAAGCTGAGGAAGATATTGACGGGGGAATAAGGAGAATGCAGGAAGCTTATGAAAATCATGTTGTGACTACAGGGTACTCAGTTTGTGGAGTTTGCACATTATCCCCATGTGTGCGTGGGTTTCCTCTCACAGTCCAAAGATGTGCAGGTTCGATGTCGAGAGGGTGCTGGGTGCCTGGAAGGCATTGCCAGTGGAGGTGGTAGAGGCAGGCACAATAGCATCATTTAAGATATATCTAGACAGATACATGAATGGGCAGGGAACAGAGGGATATAGATCCTGAGGAAATAGGCGACAGGTTCAGATAGAGGACCTGGATCAGCACAGGCTTGGAGGGCCAAAGGGCCTGTTCCTGGGCTGGAATGTTCTTTGTTCTTTGATCTTCTCGATGGATTGGCCATGCTCAATTGTTCATAGTGTCCAGGGATGTGCAGGCGAGGTGGATTAGCCATGGGAACTGCAGGGTTACAGAGATTGGGCAAAGATCTGGGTCTGGCTGGGCTGCTCTTCAGAGGGTTGGTGGAGACTCGATGGGCTGGATCGTCTGTTTCACCACGGTAGGGATTCTATGAAATCAATGAAATTTCACTGAACTGAAGTGAAATATAATCCCTCACCTTCAGAAATATCACTGCATATTTTTGTACCAATTGTTTTTCTAACTCTGTGTGTTTCTCTTGAAGAGGTTATTTTAAATTCTCTTGAATTTCATAAAGACTTTCCTCCACTGGTTAGAATATGTTTTCCTCTTGTTCCCTGAGATCTCAGAGTAAACTCTACTCTTCCTCACTGAGAAACTTGGTGCATTTTAGTGAACTCAGATTTGATGTGGGTCTGTAGAGTGATCTTCTGTTCCTGTAAATGAAAAGTTACAAATGTTTTTTCGGCAATGAAAGTAACCCAAAAAAACTGATCAAACTTTGAGAATCAGAGCAGGGAGAGTTTTTCTGAATTTGAGAAATCTTCTCTTTCAGCTGCCGCTCCCTTTCTCGAGCAGCCGATTTCTTTGCTGTGAGGGAATCCCACAGGAAGATTTCACCCGATCCCAGAAAAAAACATCAGAAAATAAAAGAAGCGATAGACCATTAAACCGTGATGAAATAATCAGAGGATGGAATCTGTTTCCTTTTACCTTGGAGATTCCAACAGCTTCTTTAATTGAGATAAAGTTGTGAGATTTGTGTTCCTGGGAATCTCTACAAATCAGACAGATCAATTTCTTGTCATAAGATCATAGAAACCCTAAAGCATGGAAGCAGGCCCTACAGCCAATCAAGTCCACCCCGTTCTTCTGAAGAGCAACCCAGACCCATCCACCGAGTCTATCTCTGTAACCCTAATGGCTAATCCATCTAACCTGCACATCTCTGGTCACGATGGGAAATTTAGCATGGCCAGCTAACCTAACCCACACATCCTTTGAACACCCAGAGGAAACCCAGACAGACGTGGGGAAAACATGCAAACTCCACATAGAGAGTCACCCAAGGCTAGAATCAGAACCCAGGTCCCTGGTGCTGTGAGGCAGCAGTGCTAACCATTGAGCCACAATGCTGCCCCAGTTTCACTAAACAGATTCAGCACTTCCTTAAAAATCCAAAAGAATTGCGGATGCTGGAAATCCAAAACAAAAATAGAAATTATCGTAAAGGCTCAGCAGGTCAAGCAGCAACTCGGAAAAGAAATCAGTGTCAACATTTCAGGTTCAGTGATCCTTCTTCTGAACTCAAGAAAGGTGACTGGATGTGAAACATCAACTCTGATTTCTCTCCACAGAAGCTGCCAGACCTGCTGAGCTCTTACAGCAGTTTCTGTTTTGTTTCAGTTCTTCCTGATGTTCCTCACAGTGAAGTTTAGTTTCGTTCTCTTGCTGTTCCACACAGAAGTTTCAAGCTTTTTTTGGCCAGATCCATTAAAGCCAGATTTATCCTGAGATTACTTTCTGGAAACTCATGTTTACGTTCCGGGCAGGGGTCTGTTTTCTTTCCCCAGTTCTGGGTAATACAACCACCCTCTCCTTCCTGCAAACCCGTGAGCATCTGAGAATGAAGACCGAGTAGCAGCATTCTAATCAGAATAAGAATCATCTCGGCCAATCCTGTGAACTGAGACCACTTGAACCACTTTCCCAATTTCTCTAACGTGAATCTAACACACGTTTTGAAACATTTCTGTATCAGTTGTGTGTGTGTGTTTATATGTGTGCGTCTGTGTGTTGTGTGTGAGGTTTATGAGGGAGTATTATTTAGTGAAGTTTTATTGCAATGCCTCACAATTGTCGACATGCAGTTGGAGTCTATTTAATTGTAATAATCAGTATATTTTGTTAGTTAGAGAAACCTGGTCCACATTTTCAGTCAACATGGGTGTGAGAGTCAGGAAATTTGAGGAACCTGTATATATTTAAGATCGTTAAATTTTATGATGACTCTGGGAATGTCATATTTTGATTTCCAGCATACCACCATGGTGAGGCAGAACAAGGTTGGGGGCTGTTGGATTATTAAATAGATTAGATTAGATTACTTACAGTGTGGAAACAGGCCCTTCGGCCCAACAAGTCCACACCGACCCTCTGAAGAGCAACCCACCCAAACCCATTCCCCTATATTTACCCCTTCACCGAACACTACGGGTAATTTACCAATTCACCTAAACGGCACATTTTTGGACTGTGGGAGGAAACTGGAGCACCCAGAGGAAACCCACGCAGACACAGGGAGAATGTGTAAACTCCACAGAGACAGTTGTCTGAGGTGGGAATTGTACCCGTGTCTCTGGCGCTGTGAGGCTGCAGTGCTAACCATGTGCCACGATGCCGCCCACAATTGGAGATTCAGGTGAGGCATTTGGCAAGAATGCAGATGAAGAAAAACATAGGTTCTCTACTGCATTCAGGACATGGCACAGAAAATGATAAAGGATTGCCTGGAAGTGGCAGAGTTATTCCTATCTTTAGTGAGCTTTCAAGGACCATGTTGATTGACTTGATGGATAAAGGGAAGGTCGTTTGCCAGAGGGAGCTGGGACAAACCGAAAAAGGATTGGAGGATAGGTGGGAAAGAACAATGCTGTGATTGGAAGATTGGTCAGAGACAGCGAGGCTATGATTGGAGGATCTGTATGAGAGCACTGTCATTGGTGAATCGGCCAGGGAAGAGAGCCTACGATTGGAGGATCAGTCAGAGGGAGTGAGACTGTGAATGGACAGTCAGAGAGCATGACCAAGAAAGTTCCAGAATGACAATAACCAAGGGCCAGCCCCAGGATCAGGTCAAGATGGTTTTGGGGCCAGAGTGCTGGACACCCCTCGTGTTAAAGGTGAATGAACCTGGCGGATGAGGAACTGAAGCCATGGGATGGAAGGCAGTTTGAGTGAAGGTGTAAGGTAGCTAATACAGAAACAGATCCTGCATTTTGTGTTTGTGGTTTTGCCCTCAGTCCCCAGCAGCAGGGTCTAGGACTGCAGTGTCAAATTGGACTGATCTTTGTACAGCTCATCATCACCATCTTCTGGCTGAAACTGGCACTACACTTGAATCTCCAGCGACAAAACAGGTCTTTAGAGAATCAGTAACTTCTGTTCCATGCAGCATGGTAGAAAAGTGACATTAAAAATCAAGATTTCCAAACTGCCCGATTCACTGAAAATAACTATTTGTGTATTTCCTGTTACTTATGATGTAAGAAACTTAAAATACCAGAAGATTTTTTTCATTTCCTCAAACACAAAACATGTTTTATTTACAGTCTGATTAGGATTTTACAAAATATAATCAGGAAATTCAAATTCACATTAGGAACCAACCTGTTGTCAATGGCACTTTTTAAACCCCAATCCCTGACCTCTGACCTTTCCCAGGGTCAGCTTGTTTTGATGTTAGGGATGAAAAGATTCCAAGACCCTGCGCTTTTCCCAGATCCAGATAGGAATCGGAGCAGATTCTCAGAAAATGGTTTTCATCCCAAGTCCAGAAGAAAGGATAAAGTTTCCCAGTGAATTTATTCCCAGTGAAGGTGTGGAGATGGGACTTGGTGTCTGCGTTGTAAAATGAAACTGTCCCAGATTCATAACTGAGATAAACTCCCACCTTCCTGGGGATCTGATTGACACGGAGAGGAGTTCGAGGGGAACAGTTCATATAAAGCTGATTCCCATCCTGCCCAAGGATCCAGAACCCAGTTTGCGGGATCAAGCTAACCCGTCTCTTCCTCTCCACAGATTCTAAGACTACTCCCAGAATCCAGTCCTGATTCCCTCCCACCTCCACCTCCCAGTAATGTCTCCCCGATGTGAATCCCTCTGATCCCAGGGCACAGGGTCGGTCTGTAAACCTCTGCTTGGTGTCAGGGAGTCTCCTCCGGGTCCCGGTCCATCTCAAAATCTTCAGATCCTCAGACACTTCAGGCCAGGGACTCACTGTTTCCTCATCCAGGATTACAGAGACTAGGAGATAAAAACAGAAGTGCAGACAGTCCATAGATATAAGAGAGAGAGAGAGGAAGAGAGAGAGAGAGAGAGAGAGAGAGAGACAGAGAGAGAGAATGTGTGTGTGTGTGTGTGTGTGTGTGTGTGTGTGTATATACATACGTACACCTCTGAATGGAGAGGAATGTCTGTAGGGTTATGTAAAAGGTTGGGGGATGTATTTGTGGGGATCTTACATGCATGTGGGAGGATGGCCTTGTGTTTATGGGGGAAATGTGTGCATGGAAGAGATACTTGAATGGTAGTCAAGGAGATGTCTGTGTATGGGTGGATGTGCATGAGTCAGTGGGTGGATGTGTGGCTGTCGAGAAGTCGATGTGTGCGTGGAGATGTGAGGATGGAAGGAATCTGAGTACATGTGTGAGCAAGGTGGGGAGATGTGTGGGGTAAAGGCATGTTTGAGGGTGTTATATATGTGTGGGGGAAGAGAACATGTGTCTGTGAAAAATGTGGATCGCCTCTTTACGTATATAAAAAAGGAATAGAGAAGCAAAGTCAACTCAGGCCACTTAGAGAATGAAGATGAGGAAATAATAACATTGAATCAAGAAATGGCAGGGGCTTGAATATAACTTGGAATCAGTCTTCACTACTTGTATCCCAAAATTACAAATTATGTCGGGGAAAAACAAGGAGAGAAAAAAAATTCATCAACTATCACTCGACAAAAAAGTGCTCGGAGAAAAATGGGGCTAAAGTCTGATAAATCCCCTCACTGTGGTGAGTTGTATATTCAAATACAGGTACACAATCCTTTATCCAAAATCCTTGGGGCCAGTTGCTTTTCAAAATTCGGAATTTTTCAGATTTCGGAATAAATGACATTTTCACAGTGAAATGAAAACACTATTACCTAACAGCAGATGCAGGTGTGAATAGTACGGGCGCTGAGACATAATTCACGCCTGCCAGTGCTGGGCCACGCCACCAAGCCACATCAGAGTGAGGTGGTTCGACTGGGTGTGGAGATGGGTCACCTGTTCACACGCCAAAATGACGCTCCACACTTCATGACAAAAATTCAGATTTTGGAATTTCAGATAAAGGATTGTGTGCCTGTATTAAAGGGGGTAACTACAAAATTGATGCATTGTGCATAATCATCCAGGTATCCTAGATTCTGGAAAAGTCCCAGATGATTGGAAACTGATACTGTAACAATTTAAAAAGGAAGTTGGGATAAAAGAGGTAATTATATGCCAATTGGGTCAGCATCTGTTTTTGGGAAAATGTTAAAGTCTATTATAGAGATGTAACAGCAAAGTGTACATAAAATGATCAAAAATCATGCCTAACAAATTTACTAGAATTTTTAAAAGAAGTAATATGCAACAAAGATAAAGGGAAAACAGTGGATGTAACATTATTTTGATATTCAGATGGCATTTGATAAGGTGCCATACATCAGGCTACTTAATAAGAGACCATGTATTGGAGGTGATATATTAACATGGATTGATGATTAGCTAACTAATAGAAGACAGGGAGTTGTGATTGTGGGGGCATTTTCAGGATTGCAACCTGGAACAGGGTTCCACAGGGATCATCGCTGGGTCACATTTATGAACTGTATGTATCAATGACTTGGATGAGGAAAGTGAATGGACTAAAGTCAAGTCTAAGGATGACAACTGAACAGGTGGGAAGGCAAGTGATGAGTGTAGTGACTGTATTGAGGTTAGTCAGGTGACCCTCATCGACTGTGAGTTCTCTGATTGGGGATTTAAATCTGGTCCAATCGGGGAGCCCTGGCTGACAGATAACAACAGGAGTATTAGATATTCTGATGCTCTGAGGGAACTGTCTCAGTGTCAAGGACATTCCATGTGCAAATAAAGGGTGACTTGCTCACGGGATACTCGTCTCTGTGGAGTTATTTCAGTGGCAACGAGAGTAAAACATGCTCCTGAAGAAATTCACTCACAAGAATTGTCTTTGAATTGGGGTAAGCATGTCTAGCATCATGTCAATATTTGGGAAGCTTGACTCATTTGATTCTGCCATCAAAAACTGGGTGCAGTATGGGGATAAAAAGTTTTTACACGCAGATGACATTGGAGGAGATGAAAAGCAATGAGGAATTTCCCTGATAGCTTGTGGACCTGCAGTTTTTTCTGTAATTAGGAGCTTAACTTTCCCTGAAACACTCGATAATAAAACCTTTCAAGAGTTGACAGATTTGCCACCTGGAAGTTTCCTCCAATTTTGAGAAGATACTGTTTTTACTCGGCTATTCAAGAACCAGGGGAATCCTTATCAGGATTTTTGACAAGATTAAGACTAGTAGAGGCATGTGACTTTGGTTTAACTCTGAAGAAGCTGCTCAGAGCAGATTTAGTGTGTGGGATTAATCATGTAACCATACAAAAGTGCCTAATAGCTGAAGCACAACTCTCCCCAGTCCGACTAAGCTTGGGAACACCACTGCAGTGAAGGCAATTGCCGAGCCTCACTCAGGACATATTCTCAACAGAGGGTCCTTCGGTCAGCCCAAGGCAAAATCCAAAAACAAAACCAAGCCTCAGTTCAAATTCTCTTCATGATTCGGGCTGGCAAACCATTGTAGTTGCTGCTCATACGTGGACTCTAGACAGCAAAAGAGTCCAACTAAACCTAAATTGCATAAGAGAATATATCGCCCGGTATCCAGGAGATTGCCCACTTTGGATAGTCCACCTGCATCTGGTTTGGAACAGTCAAATTGCTTAGCAACAAACAAATCGGAACCAATCAAAATAAATGACTGGTTACATGGTCACCTGGTTGTTATTGAGGTTGATAAGGATGGAACAATTTCAATGATCGCAAAACCAGTTTTATTAACAAACTTCACCTTGGACTTAATTTTGCACGAGACATCAACTCGATCTTTATATCGGGGAACCTTTCCAGATTAAGGGGACAATTTTGGTTCCAGGGTCTTGTGAGAAGCAGCTGGTTCAGTTCCCACTAACTGCAGTAAAAGGGTCAGGCCCAAGCTGGGTGGGGTAGAATTGGTTGAGAAAGATTCACGGAGACTGGCTCAACATTTCTCGATTAGTAAATGGCAGCCTGAATGAAGTCCTAATGTCGAGCTGGACGTTTTTAAGGAAGGTTTAGGGACTACCAAAGGACACAGGGCCACCTTGCATGTTGACCAGGAAGCAATTCTGCAAGGGTCACTCAGAGCCATTTGCTTTATGGGCAAACATAGATGGAGAAATCAGAAAGCTGGAAAGTGGAGGAACTACCAAACCAGTCCAGTTTGCGGAATGGACAGCACCGGTCGGACTGATTGTGAAGCCCAATGGGTCGGTTTGCCTTTGTGGGGATTTGAAACAAACAACAAACCGCAGTTCACAGCTGGATAAATCCCCAATTCCTCACACAGAGGATTTATACACAAAGCTGGAGGGGAGGTGGGCTGTCCTTCACAAAACCAGACATGAGTCATGCATTCCTGCAATTGTAGCTCAAAATGGTTCCCAGAAATATGCTACAATTAATACCCATAACAATTTCCCAGAACACGAGTCTGCCATTTGAGGTATCATCAGCCTGTGTAATTTTTCTCTGGACAACAGAGAACAATTTACAAGGTCTACCTCAGGTCGCCATTTATTTAGATGATGTGCGAACAACAGGAAAGACCAATAAGGAGCACTGAGAGAACTTGGACACAGTCCTTGAATGTTTCTCCCAGGTGGGAGTATGCCTTAGAAGGGAAAATGTGTGTTTCGAGCTCCCTAAGTGACCTACTTGAGCTACAGAGACGAGAAGACTGGGTTACACTGACTGGAAGATAACGTGAGGGCGATCAAAAGTGCCCTTGCTCCCTTGTCTGTACCTGAACTGAGGGCTTTCCTTGGGCTGGTGAATTATTATGGAAAGTTCATCCATAATCTGGCCTCCATCCTGGCACTTTTGCATCAACTCCAAAAAAAGGATCTGCCTTGGAAATGTTTGCACCGCGAAGCCATTGTTGTTTCTTCACTTCCCTGAAAGCTATCACCCTCAAAGGTGAAAGGCACACAATCATCTCAACTGAGATCTGGTATTGTTAGTGATATTTCCCCGGATGGTCTCGGGGTAGTTTTAGCTCATGGTTGGCCCAATGGAGAGGAACACCCAATAGTGTATGCATCCAGGACTTCGGCTAATGCAGAGCGTAAATAAGCCCAGATATGAGAAGGAAGGTTCGATGGCCATATTTGGACTCAAGAAGTTCCAGCAATACCTTTCTGGATTTGGATTTGTAATCATAATGGATCACAGAACCCTGCTAGGTCTACTTAAAGAGGACAAGGCAATGCAGCCCATACCTTCAGGCTGAATTCAGCAGTGGGCTCTAATGTTACGTCCATACAATTACAAGTTGAAACACTGTCTGGGAGGCCAGGGAGCAAATGTGGATGCATTGAGCTGCTTCCCACTGGTAGATATACATCCAGTGGTACTGCCACTGCATGAGTCCAAAATGGTTTCAAATTTCCAGTCACAGCTGACAATATCAGACATTGGATGCAGAAAGATCTGGTCCTGGCAAAACTGAAACAGCTGGTGGTGATGGGGGAAACCAAAGGGCCATCATACCCAGAACTAAAACTTTTCTGTAGAGATCAGATCACAGTAGAAAATGGCATATTATTATGGGAAGCAAGAGTAAATATCCTGTGTGAAGGTTGTCACCAAATCCCGGCTGAACTTTACTCGGCTCTTCCAGGGCTTTACAATATGAAAATGTTGGCGAGACTTTTTGTGTCTGGTGGCCAGTATTGGATGCATTGATTGGCCAGTGCCCAGAGTGCCAACAAGGACACAACATTCTTGGGAATGACCAGGTAAACCACAGACTCAGTTATATGTCAATTATACAGGTCCTTTCATGGGGTCAATGTTCTTGGTCATTGTGGACACCCACTTAATGTAGTTGGATGTGTATAGCGTTCATTCGTCAAACGCGATGATAGCAAAACTGCGCATGTCTTTTGCAACACAGGGACTTCCGGAAGTGTTGGTCACGGATAATGGGCCATCATTCCCTGGCAGGGACAGTGAGGACTTGCTAAAGTCAAAGAGCATTCAACATATAAGAACAGATTCATACCATCCATCATCCAATGGTCTGGCAAAAAGAGCAGTCCAAACTTTGAAAGCGAGCTTAAAGAAACAACCTGCAGCCTAACCAGATACCAAACTGTCCCAGTTTCTATTTGATAAGAGGACCATGCCTCATGCAGCTACAGAAATCGCACCAGCAGAGTTGCTGATGGAGTGAAGACTCGGCACCAGGTTAAACCTGATCTTCCTGGACCTGGGTGGAGGCAGGGGGAGGGTAAAACAGCATCAGGAATACCAGTGACAGACAAAGACTCCGCAAAACGACAGAGACACTTCACTTTGGGGAACAATGTTTGGTGCAGGAAATGACCCTGAATGATCCTGAGTGGTCAACGTGAGGTCAGGTCCACTGATGTATAAAGTTTGGGGAGGTGCAACAGTCCTGAACAAGCATGTGGACCACATGAAAGCTGCAAACTCACAAACAGGGCGGAAGCAAAATGTGCCCGGCTCCTGGGAACAGTCAGAAAGGCTGGCAGGGCCTATGGGCTCTCCCTCAGCACTAAGGGTTGAAGAGACCTCAGAATCAAAGATGGACATAGCGGACATTGCCACCTGAAGAAGAGAATGAATTCCTTCCGAGATGGTTGGGGTACAAGAGGAGAGAGCTGCTGTATGTTACACGTTTCCCTTATCCAAGGCAGAATCGGAGGAATCTGAGCCGGTGTCAAAAACACTTCAGGCAGAGCTGCAAGGGAAAGAACTCGCCTGTGTCCTCAGGCTCAGAGGGAAAGGGATGTAGTGATTGTGACGAGCTTGGCCAGGTTGGTATGAAAAAAAATGAGTTCCCTGATTGGGGTTGTTAATCTGGTCCAATCAGGGAGTCCTGGCTGGCAAGATATAAACAGGAGTGTCAGACCTCCTGTCACTCTCAGTGCTGGCTGTGAGGGAGCTGGATCAGTGTCAAGGACTTTCCAAGTAGAAGCAAAGGGTGGTTTGGTGACGGGATACAGGCCTCTGTGGAGTTATTTCAGTGAGGATGACAGAAAGAGTCTGTGGAGGAATAGAGACAGATTAGGTGAATGGGAGAAACCTTAGCAGGTGGAAGGTAATGTGAGGGAATGTGAGATTATACACTTTGGCATGAAATATAAAGTAGCTGGATGTCATTTAATAGATAGAGACCACAGAAAGCGACAGAAGAGAGAGACTCTGTAGTCGTTCGTGAATCACAAAAAGCTAGCATTCATGTTCTGTGGATTACCGCGAGGGCAAATGAAATGTTGGCGTTTGTTACAAAGAGAATGGAGTAGAAAAGTAGGGAGGTTTTGCTAAAACTAGACAAGGCATTAGTCAGACACAGCTGCAATACTGTGAACATATTTTACAATATATGGACCCCTGGGGGTGGTGGTCACAGATAATGGGCAGCAGGGACTTCAAATATTTCCTATCGTCAAATGGCTTTTGAAAGAATAAGTATTTTGGCATTGAAGGCCTACAGAGAAGTTTCACTGGGTTGATACCAGGCATGGAAGGGCTATGATATGAGGAGAGGTTGAGTAAATTGATCCTGTACTCATTGGAATACAGAAAATGAGAAGTTGCCTTTATTGAACTCTACCTGATTCTGAGAAGACTTAACCGGGTAGCTGTGGAAGGACATCATTCCACCTCTTGGACATCCTCGGACCACAGGGTATAATCTCAGAGTAAACAGTTACACATTTAAGAACAAGATAAGGAGGAATTTCTTCTTTCTGAGAATTGTGAATCCGGGGAATTCTTTACTGCAGAAGGCTTTTGAGGTTGGGTTATTAGTGAACTCCCACAGAAATGTCCTGGAGTGGAGATGATTGATCTTGAACAATCACAATCATCTTCCTCTGTGCTTGATCTGACTCTAACCAGTGGAGAGATTTCCCCCGATTCCTATTGACTCAGTTTTGCTGAAGTTTCTTAATGCTTCTTTATGTTACACCAAGTTACATGCTATATTGATGTCAAAGACAGTCTGAGCCATTATCATCCAGCTTTCTTTTTAACTAAGTGCTTAATTATATATCTATGGTATTTGTAAACATAATAATCCAAATAACAGAATATAAATACAGAACAAAGAAACTTAGCTGAGCTTTACCAGGTTTAATAGCTTCCACCATTTCTCTCCACACTGGAAATGGTAAAATGATGTTCAAGCTTTCAGTGGACAGGCCACCATCTGTTAGTGACAGTGCATTACCAGTGTCATGGCTCATCCTGTAAATATTAAAAAGATTATCATAAATTCATTGAAAACCTTTCTGAGCAATTTCACCAACTTGCACTGAGTTTCAGTAAAGTGCATGTCCTACCTCATCTTCCCAGATACTTCCTCCTGAAATAAACAAAGCACAAATCTGAGTTGACAGAGACTGACTGACTTTATCAAGAAAGTAGTAATTACACTCACATTGCTCCAAGCTGCTGTTTCTGATTGCTGCAGTTCTGGAACAGAATAAGAATGGCACACAAAACATACTGAAGCACTGGAGGAAGTAAAGTAAAAATTAAGGAATTGCAAAGGGTGCCAGTAAACATTAACCGACTTCACTCAAGAAAAGAGAAGATCTGACTTAGATGTTAAAAATTATGAAGGGATTGATCTGTTTGATTCAGTGAAGATGTTTCCACCTCAAAGGAACCAGAAAATCTGTGTTCAAATACATAATCCTGTTAGAGCAGCCCATGATTGAGAGCAGCACTAAATGGCCAGTGGTTGCCCATGACAAAAGCAGCAGAACATGGCTTACAGTAGCTCTAGAGAACTTGGTAAAATATTTTGTTAAATATGTCTGCATAAGTTATAACAACGGTAGCTCTGTGAACGCAAGATAACAGAATTGAGATGGCACAGCAGGCCTCACAGTTATCTGAAGATGCAGCTGCAGTTGCTTACACAGGGGACATAGATAAGAGCATTTCACATCAGAAACCTACATTTAATTTGTAAATCTGTTACAAATGTAGATTTTAGTCAAGATTCTTCAAATAATGATAGGCATAGATTCTGAATTAGTTATAGATTTACACACTTATATAAAGAAAATCCCACTTACAGCATGTGCAAAGAAGTTGTTATAATTATAGTTACAAGATAGAAGTGCTGTGTTTGATTGACATTCCAAGGTTGGGTGAGAAAGAAACTGCTCACAATCCTTAGCTAAAGAATTCTAACATTAGGTATGACCATAGAACTTTATTGGAACTGATGTAACAAATTTTATAACAATTCATAAAAATTAGCATCCTTTATATCACCAATAGCAAGATTAGTAGGAAAAATGAATTGCATGACAGAATTCAAGAGGTCCTTCGTGATAAATTTTTGGCAACGAATGGAGCTGGCAAGTGTCTGAGAAGGAGTATGGCTAACAGGATTGAATATAGCATCCACTATGAAAAGCCCCAAGAAGGGACATAAGAGAATCTGGGAAGCTTCATGAGAACATAGAGGCCTGTGGGTTGACCACGTGCCTGTCCATCTCAGGCCACGCAGTCACAGTATTTCTGAAATTGGAAGTGTATGTAATTAATTAATTAATTATGATTGCTTTGTAATTGCTAAAGGCAGGCTGAAAATGTGTATAGAAATGTATGTCTTTCTTTTATTCATTGAAGAACTCTGGATTTTCAGACAGTCTCTTGCCACCTGTGAAATTTCAATGAACTCTTTGATGCTAGAAGTATTGAATGATTTATTTGGTCATTCTGCCCCAACAATCTAAATCACAAATAAATTGAATGGGGAGTTCATGAGAAATGTCTTTATTGAGAGAGTGAAGAGGGAAGTGAAACAAAATAGTGTAAAATAAAAGACAAGAACACCTCAATAGTATTAGGGATAGCAAGGAAATAAAGAGCTAAAGCAGAATAGTCCATAGTGTGGAAAGTTACTCACAGAGAACTGCATCCCACATGGGATAGGTGTCTGAGGGAAATGAAAAACACAAACGATGCTTTTCCCCTTTAAAATATTGACTGCTAATAAAATAAATGCAAACTCTAACTCTCTAGGTTGTTGCAATACAGTGCAATTTGACACATAGAATTCCCAAAGAAAACAGGTGTCTCCACACAGTTTCAGGTCATAACACAAAACCATGTCAGTACTAGCCAATGAACCTGAGGCAAAGGAACTGAACACTGGCAAAGTTAATTCTCAGGTCCAATTCCTGAAGAGTCAGGTTTGCACCTTCTGACCAATCAGGACATGAAATGCTATTTAGCGACACCTAATTGGAAAGTCAGGTATTTAACTATGAGGAAATTGTGTTTAATTTTTAAAACATTTTATGTTTAATTTGGATAAGTGCAAGGTATGCCATTTCAATAAAACAAACAAAGACAGGATTTATACAATTAAAGGTCGGGCCTTGAGCAGTGTTGTAAAACAATGACACCTCGGTTTTCAAATTCATAATTCTTTTGAAGTTTTCCTCACATGTATACAGGGTGGTTAAGAAGCCATTTAGAATGTTTGCCTTCATTGTTCAGTCCTTTAAGTATCGGAGTTGGAACATTATGTTGAGGTTGTACAGGACATTGGTGAGACCTCTTCTGGAGTACTGTGTCCAGTTCTGGTCTCCATGACGTAGAAAGGATATTGTGAAGCGAGAGAGTTCGGAAGAGATTTACCAGGATGTTGACAGGAATGGAGGGTTTGAATTGGAAAGAGAAGCTGCATAGGCTGGAGTTTCTTTCACTGGAAGTCGAGATGTGACCTGAGAGGTTTATAAAATAATCAGGGGTACAGACAAAGTGAATGGCAGGTGTCTTTTCCCTTGAGAAGAGGATGTCAAAATTAAGGGGCATATTTTTATGGTGAGAGGTGAAACTTTAAAAAAAACGATAAGGAGCAACTTCTTTCACACAGAGAGTAGTTTGTGTGTTGAGTGAACTTACAAAGGAAGTGTGAATGTGGGTACAGTTACAACATTTAAAAGACATTTAGACAAGTACATTAATCAGAAATGTTTGGAGAGATATGGGCCAAGGGCAGGCAGGTGGGACTAGTTTAGTTTGGGATTATGGACAGCCTGGACTGGTTGGACCGAAGGGTCTGTTTCCATGCTGTGTGACTGTGTGTTTCCACTGTTTTCAGGGAGCATACATTGAGTATCAAATATTTTTACCTCACTTAACTCTCGTAAGGCTGCATTTTATTGAAAGGATGCACAGCCATGTTAAGGTTTAGTTAGCAGTTAGAACCTGTCAAATGTACCCAGCCCAGTGATAAGTAGATTGTCTACCCAGGATGAGGTATGTAACTGTGCTTTGTGTATAAACATCCAGACTATTTGTAATGTGCTCCTCAGGGATACAATGGCCTGCCTGTAGGACAGGGGTGGTGGATACCTGCCTTAGCAGCCTGAACCAGGAAAAGGCCTTTGACAGGACATCACACACTGACATGTGGGACTTGCTCTCCAAAATGGGCTTTGGGAGGGAATCTGCAATTGAATCTGACTGCTCTACACCAACATCCTTAGTGCAGTCTCAATTAATGGGTGGGAATGAGACAGCTTCCCTATCAGATCCAGAGTCAGGCAGGGCTGCCTACTCTCTCCTGCCTTGTTTGTGCGTTGTATATAGCCCTTTGCTGAGTCCATCAGGAAGGACGTCAGCCTGAGATGGGGTGACTATTCCAGGCAGCGGAGGCCTACAAGGGAAAGCCCCCCTGTACATGGATGATGTCACTGTTTTCTGCTCAGATCTGCTGTCACGTGCACAGACTCATAAGCATCAACGACCAGTTTGAACTGGTCTCAGCAGCCAAGGTAAATCAAGGCAAGAGCAAGGTCATGTACTTTTGGAACTGGGCTGACCAATCCTTCATGCCTTTCACCATCAGGACAGATTACCTGAAGGTGCTGGGAATATGCTCAGAGGAGCTGGGGCATACACAAATACTTGAGAGGAGAGTATTGCCAAGGTAAGACAGAAACTGGTCCTTTGGGAGCAGCATTTCCTCTCCATTGCAGGTTAAACATCTGGTTATTAGGTGTGAGATACTCCCACTGTTGTATGAGGGGCAGGTCGGGCCCATTCCCAGAACCTGCATTGCTGCAATTACCCGAGTCATCTTCCACTTCATCTGGAGGTCGAAGCTGGGCATGTCACAGGAACACCATGTACAAACCTCTGGATAATGGGGGGAAGAATATACCCAAGATCACCCTCATCCTGATGGCCACCTTTGTGTGTGGCTGCATCAAGCTGCACCAAACACCAAGTCTCACTATGTACTGAGGTTCTACCTGTCCCTGGTGTTGGGAAGGGTGGGACTGGCCTTGGATTAGCAGAGCGCTCCAAGTAGTTGGACCATTCCATATCACCTGTCCTCCAGGAAGGAATTTACAAACAAAAACACCTTTAACCACAATTGATCAGCACAGATCATCCCCAAGAGCCTGCAGGAAATGAGTGGGTGGGTCTTGTCGGCTTGTTCCTTGAGCAGATTGTCAAAGGCATTGCCAGAACTTCTTAACAAGCACCAGGACATTGCTTGGTTGCTGGTGAGAAGGGTACTACCTGTGAGATCTTTCATATATCCCCAGAGTCTCTCCAACTGCACACGTTGCCCTTGAAGTGGCTGTGGAAGGTAGAGACTGTCACACATCTCCTGCTGGAATGTGCCTTTACAAAGAAAGCCTAGAGAAAGTTGCAGTGGCGTTTGTCAAGTTTCAACCGCAGTAGCTCAGTGACGCGTGACTCTGTGTTGTACGGTCTGTTCCCTGGGACACACAGTGAGACAAACATCGACTGTACTCAGAGGACCATCAACTCAGTGAAAGATGCTCTTTGGTCTGATTGAAACCTGTCGGTCTTCCAGGGCGAGGAGTTGACCTCAACTGAGTGTTACAGACTGGCACATTCCAAGGTCCAGGACCACGTGTTGAGAGATGGACTAAAGCCTAGGGCAGCTGCTGCAAGGCGCAGTGGGTAAAGACCATCACCTAAAATCTTTCTGCTGAAGTTAGATGGAGGTGCACTCAGTTATCAGACCCTCCCAGTGCCTCAAATGTTTGTAAATATTGTCTTGTACAAGTAAGAAATACACTGGGTTTGTTTGTTCTCCCAGATACAATTATAACATTTAAAAGATATCTGGGTCGGTATATGAATAGGAAGGAAGGGTTTAGAGGGACATGGACCAAATGCAAGAAATTGAGACAAATTAATTTCGAATATCTGTTCAGTATGGACAAGTTGGACTGAAGGGTCTATTTCCATGCTGTATCTCTCTGAATCTGACTCTATATGTAAAGACTATACAGAATCGAACAGCTCTAATAATATTGTATGGATATACAGGTTTTTATGAATAAACAATATTTTTGAAATACACCAACTTGTAATTTGAACGGTTTTCCGCATGGTTGTGAATAAATCACTTGCATCTTGGGCTGGAGCTGTGAATTATCGACTGCTTTTCTAATTTAGCCTTTTAATCGTGAGGAGAATTTCAATAGTGAGACCCACAATCATCAATGAGATTGAGGAAAATGTATGAAACAGGAGAGTGGACAAACACATGAGGGAAAGAGGAGCAGAAAGGGATATTGGAGGAATGACGGAGGATGGGAACAATTTATGAGGATTACATTCTGAGTTTACTTTCCGTGAACTAAAATTAAATATAATCCCTCACCTTCAGAAATATCACTCCATCTTTTTGTTCCAACTGTTTTTCCAACTTTGAGAGTTTCTCCTGAAGAGAATTTAAATTCTTTTGAATTTTGCCAAGATTTTGCTGCATTGTTCTGAGAATGTTTTCCTCTTGTTCCCTGAGATCTCGGAGTAAACGCTGCTCTTTCTCAGTGAGAAACTGGTGTATTTTAGTGAACTCGGATTTGATGCAGCTCTGTAGATTTTGGGATTGCACCTAAAAGAGCAAATATAGAGACAATCTGCTTCTGCAGTAAAACACAACAAAGGAGGGAATCAAATTTGGAAGCTGAGCTCGTGGAAATTTTACCCGAATTTGGGAAATCTTCTGTTTCTGCTGCCGCTCCATTTCTATAGCCGCCGATTTCTTCCCTGTGAGAGATTCCAAGGAAGATTTCACCCGATCCTGGGATTGGGAGAGAAAATCAGAAAATAAAAGTATGAGATCATGAAAATGTGATGAAGTAATCAGAAGATGGAATCGGTTTCCTTTTACCTTGTAGATTCCAACCGCTTCTTCAATCGGGATGAAGCGGTGCTCCCTGTGTTCCCGGGAAACTACACAATTCACACAAATCAATTTCTCATCAGTTTCACAAAGAACCTTCAGTTCTTCCTGATGTTCCTCACAGTGACGTTTACTTCCCTTCTCTTGCGGATTCCGACTTAACTTTCGAACTTTCTCAGATAGATTCGCTAAGGCCCGATTTACCCTGAGGTTTCTGTCTGGAAACTCCTGTCAACATTCCGGGCAGGAGATTCTCTCCTGCTTTTCCCAACTCTGGGTGATACAGAAGCAGCAGAAGTTGTGTCCACACTCCAGTGAAACCGGATCGGTGAAGAAATCCAGACAAATGGGACAGATTACCTCCTCGGTCAAACTCAGGAAATGCTGTTTGAAATCCATGCTGTTTGGTATTCCTGATGAAGGGCTTTTGCCCGAAACGTCGATTTTCCTGCTCCTTGGATGCTGCCTGAACTGCTGTGCTCTTCCAGCACCACTCTAATCCAGAATCTGGTTTCCAGCATCTGCAGTCATTGTTTTGACCTGTTTGATATCCATGTCCACCCTCAGCACTTCCGGATTCCATCTATTTTCAGTTTCAGTTTCCCTGCGCCGCAGAACACATTCAGCTCAGTCACTCCCTCAGGGAGGTCAGTGCAATCCTCAAGGAATTCTTGTTATTGGCTGCTCTCGGCCCCGCCCACTCGGAGAGGCGGAGACAGCCCCCAGAGCAGAATGAGGAATAAACAGCGTTAGAGCAGCGACAGGGAATCCCTGAAGCCGGGAGGTGAGAGGGAAGGTCGGTTGGGAGTGGGGTAGGTGGGTGGAGAGAGGATGGGAGGGGGTGGGGGTTTTGTCCTGGGAGTGACTGGCAGCCTGCTGCTCTCCTTCATATCCTTCAGTCCCAAAGCAGCCCCAGGCACGGATGGCCAAGTTGTGTTTGACTCTGGGGGAAACACAAGCTGAAACATATTGTCCAGCGCCTCCTACCTCTCCCTTACAATCCACCAGGATCCTCTCAATCCTCACTTTGGGAGTCACTGCACAGAACTGAAGAGCCTCATCCCTGGTCCCATTCTGGGAAATCTCCCCTTGTACCATCCCTTCGGCCTTGACATCCTTCCAAAAGGGCAGGCCCAGAATTGGCTGCAGCATGGGGCAGGAGACGAGTGGGAATCCTGTTGGTGTCGTTCCAACCATTTCTCCAGGCTCGCTGCTGGTTCAGTCCAGGGAATTTCCCCCCCCTCCCCCGGGGAGATCCAGTGGATGTAGTGTACCTGGACTTTCAGAAAGCTTTTGATAAAGTCCCACACAAGAGGTTAGTGAGTAAAATTAGGGCGCACGGGATTGGGGGCAAAGTACTAGATTGGATAGAGAATTGGTTGGCTAACAGGAAACAAAGGGTAGTGATTAACGGCTCCATTTCGAAATGGCAGGCAGTGACCAGTGGGGTACCGCAGGGATCCGTGCTGGGACCGCAGCTTTTTACAATATATGTAAATGATATAGAAGATGGTATCAGCAATAACATTAGCAAATTTGCTGATGACACAAAGCTAGGTGGTAGGGTGAAATGTGATGAGGATGTTAGGGGATTACAGGGTGACCTGGACAAGTTAGGTGAGTGGGCAGATGCATGGCAGATGCAGTTTAATGTGGATAAATGTCTGGTTATCCACTTTGGTGGCAAGAACAGGAAGGCAGATTACTACCTCAATGGTATCAAATTAGGTAAAGGGGCTGTTCAGAGAGATCTGGGTGTTCTTGTCCACCAGTCAATGAAGGCAAGCATGCAGGTACAGCAGGTCGTGAAGAAGGCTAATAGCATGCTGGCCTTCATAACAAGAGGGATTGAGTATAGAAGCAAAGAGGTGCTTCTGCAGCTGTACAGGGCCCTGGTGAGACCACACCTGGAGTACTGTGTACAGTTCTGGTCTCCAAATTTGAGGAAAGACATTCTGGCTATTGAGGGAGTGCAGCGTAGGTTCACGAGGTCAATTCCTGGAATGGCAGGATTGCCTTACACGGAAAGACTGAAGCGACTGGGCTTGTATACCCTTGAGTTTAGAAGACTGAGAGGGGATCTGATTGAAACGTATAGGCTTATGAAAGGACTGGACACTCTGGCAGGAGGGAACATATTTCCGTTGATGGGGGAGTGCCGAACCAGAGGACACAACTTAAAAATACGGGGTAGACCATTTAGGACAGAGATGAGGAGAAACTACTTCACACAGAGAGTGGTGGCTGTGTGGAATGCTCTGCCCCAGAGGGCAGTGGAGGCCCAGTCTCTGGATTCTTTTAAGAAAGAATTGGATAGAGCTCTTAAAGATAGTGGAGTCAAGGGGTATGGAGATAAGGCTGGAACAGGATACTAATTAGGAATGATCAGCCATGATCATATTGAATGGCGGTGCAGGCTCGAAGGGCAGAATGGCCTACTCCTGCATCTATTGTCTATTGTCTATTGAGATTCAACCCCAAGGGTTTCCATCAAACCGGACACACGGCAGCAATTCTCCCTCAGATTGTATCTCCCTCTCCCAGAGGGGGCAGGGGGAGTGCTTCAGGGGACATGAGTTCTCCATGAGACCCAGTCTCCTTCACTGCAATGGGCACCACATTCTCACCTCACCATCCAATTGTATTGGTAAGGTCCTAGGGAGTGTTGCTGAACAAAGAGACCTTGGAATGCAGGTTCATAGCTCCTTGAAAGCAGAGTTGCAAGTAGATCGGATAGTGAAGAAGGCGTTTGGTATGCTTTCCTTTATTGGTCAGAGTATTGAGTACAGGAGTTGGGAGGTCATGTTGCGGCTGTTCAGTACATTGGTTAAGCCATTGTTGGAATATTGCATGCAATTCTGGTCTCCTTCCTATTGGAAAGATGTTGTGAAACTTGAAAGGGTTCAGAAAAGATTTACAAGGATGTTGCCAGGGTTGGAGGATCTGAGCTACAGGGAGAGGCTGAACAGGCTGGAGCTGTTTTGCCTGGAGTGTCGGAGGCTGAGGGGTGACCTTATAGAGGTTTACAAAATTATGAGGGGCATGGATAGGATAAATAGGCAAAGTCTTTTCCCTGGGGTTGGAGAGTCCAGAACTAGAGGGCATAGGTTTAGGGTGAGAGAGGAAAGATATAAAAGAGACCTAAGGGGCAACTTTTTCACACAGAGGGTAGTACGTGTATGGAATGAGCTGCCAGAGGATGTGGTGGAGGCTGGTACAATTGCAACCTTTAAGAGGCATTTGGATGGGTATGTGAATAGGAAGGGTTTGGAGGGATATGGGTCGGTTGCTGGCAGGTGGGACTAGATTGGGCTGGGATATCTGCTTGGCGTGGACAGGTTGGACCGAAGGGTCTGTTTCCATGCTGTACATCTCTATGACTCTATGTATTCCCAGGCTGAAAGAGGATCCAGTGTCAACAGCAAGGACTTATCAAAGGCTCTGATGACACAAAGCTGGGTGGCAGGGTGAAATGTGAGGAGGATGTTAGGAGAATACAGGGTGACCTGGACAGGCTAGGTGAGTGGACGGAGGCATGGCAGATGCAGTTTAATGTGGATAAATGTGTGGCTATCCACTTTGGTGGCAAGAAAAGGAAGGCAGATTACTACCTAAATGGAGTCAAGTTAGGTAAAGGGGCAGTGCAACGAGATCTGGGTGTTCTTGTACATCAGTCAATGAAAGCAAGCATGCAGGTACAGCAGGCAGTGAAGAAAGCTAATAGCATGCTGGCCTTCATAATAAGAGGAATTGAGTATAGAAGTAAAGAGGTCCTTCTGCAGCTGTACAGGGCTCTGGTGAGACCGCACCTGGAATATTGTGCACAGTTTTGGTCTCCAAATTTGAGGAAAGACATTCTGGCTATTGAGGGACTGCAGCGTAGGTTCACGAGGTCAATTTCCAGAATGGTGAGACTATCTTACGCTGAAAGATTGGAGCAACTGGGCTTGTATACGCTTGAGTTTAGAAGGCTGAGAGGGATCTGATTGAGACGTTGCCGGTGACATGTGACAGTGAGGCAAGGAATAGGGAGAGAGTGCAGTTGAACACGTGGCTGCAATGATGGTGTAGGAGGGAGGGCTTCAGGTATTTGGACAATTGGACTGCATTCTGGGGAAGGTGGGACCTGTACAAGCAGGACGGGTTGTACCTGAACCAGAAGGGCACCAATATCCTGGGAGGTAGGTTTGCTAGCACTCTTCGGGGGGTTTAAACTAATTTGGCGGGGGAATGGAATCTGGACTTGTAGTCCAGCAAGTAGGTTAGCTGATTTTCAGGATGTCCAAGAACATTGGGAGGCTGTGGAGAAGGTAGCACTGACAGGGAATACTTGCGGACACAGAGATGGGTTCAAGTGTGTATACTTCAATGCAAGGAGTATCAGAAATAAGGTGGGTAAACTTAAGGCATGGATCGGAACTTGGGACTACGATGTTGTGGCCATCACAGAAACGTGGATAGAAGAGGGACAGGAATGGTTGTTGGAGGTTCCTGGTTACAGATGTTTCAGTAAGATTAGGGAGGGTGGTAAAAAAGGAGAGGGGGGTGGCGTTGCTAATTAGAAATGGTATAACGGCTGTAGAAAGGCAGTTTGAGGGGGATCTGCCTCTGGAGGTAGTATGGGCTGAAGTCAGAAATAGGAAAGGAGCAGTCACCTTGTTGGGTGTTTACTATAGGCCCCCCAATAGCAGCAGAGATGTGGAGAAACAGATTGGGAAACAGATTTTGGAAAGGTGCAGAAGCCACAGGGTCATAGTCATGGGTGATTTCAACTTCCCAAATATTGATTGGAAGCTCTTCAGATCAAATAGATTGGACGGGGCGGTGTGTGTGCAGTGTGTCCAGGAAGCTTTTCTAACTCAGGATGTAGATTGTCCAACCAGAGGGGAGGCCATATTGGATTTGGTACTTGGTAACGAACCGGGACAAGTGATGGGCTTGTTAGTGGGTGAGCATTTTGGTGATGGTGACCACAATTCTGTGACTTTCACCTTGGTTATGGAGAGAGAGATAGGTGCATGCAACAGGGTAGGTTTTACTATTGGGGGAAGGGTAAATACGATGTTGTAAGACAGGATCTGAGGAGCATAAGTTGGGAGCGTAGGCTGTCAAGGAAGGATGTCGTTGAAATGTGGAACTTTTTCAAGGAACAGATACGACGTGTCCTTGATATGTATGTACCTGTCAGGCAGGAAAGAGATGGTCGTGTGATGGAACATTGGCTGATGAGGGAGGTTAAATGTCTTGTAAGGAGGAAGAAGGAGGCTTACATAAGGTTGAGGAAACAAGGTTCAGACAGAGCATTAGAGGGATACAGGATAGCCAGGAGGGAGCTGAAGAAAGGGATTAGGAGAACTAAGAGAGGGCATGAAAACTCTTTGGTGGGTAGGATCAAGGATAACCCCAAGGCCTTTTATGTATGTGAGAAACATGAGAATGACGAGAACGAAGGTAGGTCCGATCAAGGACAGTAGTAGGAGACTGTGTATTGAGTCAGGAGAGATAGGAGAGGTCTTGAATGAGTACTTTTCTTCAGTATTTATGAATGAGGGGGACCGTATTGTTGAAGAGGAGCGTATGAAACGAACTGGTAAGCTAGAGGAGATACTTGTTAAGAAGGATGATGTGTTAGGCATTTTGAAAAACTTGAGGATAGACAAGTGTCCCTGGCCTTATGAGATATATCCTAGGATCATGTGGGAAACAAGAAAGGAAATTGCGGAGCCGTTGGCAATGATCTTTTCATCTTCACTGTCAATGGGTGCGGTACCAGGGGACTGGAGAGTTGCGAATGTTGTGCCCCTGTTCAAAAAAGGGAATAGGGATAACCCCGGGAATTACAGGCCACTTAGTCTTACTTCGGTGGTAGGCAAAGTAATGGATAGGGTACTGAGGAATAGGATTTATGAGTATCTGGAAAGACACTGCTTGATTAGGGACAGCCAGCACGGATTTGTGAGGGGTAGGTCTTGCCTTACAAGTCTTATTGAACTCTTTGAGGAGGTGACCAAGCATATGGATGAGGGTAGAGCAGTGGATATAGTGTACATGGATTTTAGTAAGGCATTTGATAAGGTTCCCCATGGTAGGCTTATGCGGAAAGTCAGGAGGCATGCGATACAGGGAAATTTGGCCAGTTGGATAGAGCTGAAAATGTGTTGCTGGAAAAGCGCAGCAGGTCAGGCAGCATCCAAGGAACAGGAGAATCGAAGTTTCGGGCATAAGGCAAATTCTCCTGTTCCTTGGATGCTGCCTGACCTGCTGCGCTTTTCCAGCAACACATTTTCAGCTCTGATCTCCAGCATCTGCAGTCCTCACTTTCTCCTTCAGTTGGATAGAGAACTGGCTAACCGGTCGAACTCAGAGAGTGGTGGTAGTTGGTAAATATTCAGCCTGGAGCCTAGTTACAAGTGGAGTTCCGCAGGAATCAGTTCTGGGCCCTCTGCTGTTTGTAATTTTTATTAATGACTTGGAAGAGGGAGTCGAAGGGTGGGTCAGTAAATTTGCAGACGACACGAAGATTGGTGGAGTTGTGGATATTGAGGAGGGCTGTTGTTGGCTGCAAAGGGACTTAGATATGATGCAGATCTGGGCTGAGGAGTGGCAGATGGAGTTCAACCCTGTCAAGTGAGAGGTTGTCCATTTTGGAAGGCCAAATAAGAAAGCGGAATACAGGGTTAACGGTAGGGTTCTTAGTAAGGGGAGGAGCAGAGGGATCTTGGGGTCTATGTTCATAGATCTTTGAAAGTTGCCCTCAGGTGGATAGAGCTTGTAAGAAGGCCTATGGTGTATTAGTGTTCATTAGGAGAGGGATTGAATTCAAGAGTCATGAGGTGATGTTGCAACTGTACAGGGCCTTGGTAAGGCCACATTTGGAGTACTGTGTGCAGTTCTGGTCACCTCACTTTCGGAAAGATGTGAAAGCTTTGGAGAGGGTGCAGAGGAGATTTACCAGGATGTTGCCTGGAATGGAGAATAGGTCATACGAGGATAGGTTGAGAGTGCTAAGCCTTTTCTCATTGGAACGGCGAAGGATGAGGGGTGACTTGATAGAGGTTTATAAGATGATCAGGGGAATAGATAGACAGTCAGAGACTTCTTCCACAGGTACAACAAGGGGACATAAATTTAAGGTGAAGGGTGGAAGGTAAAGGGGTAGGTTCTTTACCCAGAAAGTGGTGGGGGCTGAGGGAGTGGCAGAGTCAGAATCATTGGTGACCTTTAAACGGCAATTGGATAGGTACTTAAGCTAGATTAGATTACATTACAGTGTGGAAACAGGCCCTTCAGCCCAACACCGACCCGCCGAAGCGCAACCCACCCATAACCCTACATTTACCCCTTACCTAACACTACGGGCAATTTAGCATGAGCAATTCACCTAACCTGCACATCTTTGGACTGTGGGAGGAAACCCACGCAGACACGGGGAGAATGTGCAAACTCCACACAGTCAGTCGCCTGAGGCGGGAATTGAACCCGGGTCTCCGGCGCTGTGAGGCAGCAGTGCTAACCACTGTGCCACCGTGCCTCCCACAAATGTTTAGAACAAATGTTCGGCACAACATCGTGGGCCGAAGGGCCTGTTCTGTGCTGTATTGTTCTATGTTCTATAAGATTATTAAAGAATTGGACACTCTGGAGGCAGGAAGCATGTTTCTGCTGATGGGTGAGTCCCAAATCAGGGTACACAGTTTAAACATAAGGGGTAGGCCACTTGGAATAGAAGAGAAACGTCTTCACCCAGAGAGTGGTGGATGTATGGAATGCTCTGTCCCAGAAAACCGATGAGGCCAAGTCTCTGGCTAGAGCTCTTAAGGATAGTGGAATAAAGGGTTATGGGGATAAGACAGGAATGATCAGCCATGATCATAATGAATGGCAATTGGATAGGTACTTAAGCTAGAAGGGCAGAATTGCCTCCTCCTGCACCTATTGTCTATTGATCATCCAGGATCTCCTCAATGTACCATAGAGCCAGCATCAGAGCACAGAGCCCAGGGCTGCCATTCAGTCCCAGGACTGCCATTCAGCACAGCAGCCTTTCCCAGTCATGGGCTCAATTCCCAAGAGGTTAGTGCTGTTGGCTCTCCTCCCACTGGGCAGGCCCCTCGGGAAACATTGCAGCAAACCAGGAGCCCGTGGTGGCAGCTGGCTGTGCTCCAGCCCCAAAACTAATCCTCCTCTTCGGAGTCCTATCGCCTCGGGACCAGAACATGTGTATCTCCCTGGAGTGAAATTCAATCCAGTTCTCGGGGCTGGAAGGAGAAATCCACATCCTAGCCCATTCCTTTCTGAAAACACGGTTTTTGTCACCTGTTCATGAGTCCATATTGTCCACTCACCTTGTGCATCGTTTCACAAATAGCTCACCATTCCTGCAGCACACTGCCCAGACATGGGACAAGCTTTTCCTGATCTAGAGATGAAGAGAACAACAGATTTCTTCTGATTTCTGTTCCGAGTTCATTCCTGAGCCTCCCGTCAAATCCTCAGGGCCCTCTCCTCCTCCCAGACACTTTCTCCTGAAATCCCATTGGTCTCCTCACACATGAGATTCCCGAGGCCCAGAAGTTGCAGTTAAATGTTGTATGGACATGATGTGGAGTGAGCTGCAGCAAAGTGTAGTCCTCATTGATGAGCCCCTCAGGTCTGTCTGTCTCTCTATCCTCAGGCAGGGAGGCTTGCTCAGCACGGCCAGGGCTTTAGTAAATCACATGCTTGTTTCAGGAATATGTTCCCCTCTTCATCTTTCTCGTCATGAGCCATCTTGAACGTCCAGGGGTGTTGAGCTGTCACCCAGTGACCATGCTGGGGGTGACTGACTCTCTGCCCCTGAACTTTGTCCAACTCCCTCCCAGCAGCTGCTGGATGTGTCTGGGGAAGTAATCCTCTGAAACCATCCCTGCAGCTCGGAGAGAGGCCGTTCCTCAGATCGCCCAGAGTGTGTCTGCTGTCAGGATGGTCTTCCTTTAATGGGGACCCTGAATGGAACGTTAAACTGGTTTCATCTGGTGGGAATGAGTTGCCAAAAATGAAGAGGAAACCAAGTGTTAGTTTGTGAGAAATGCCTTTCCCCAGAGATTGGTGAGAATGTGGGGCTCACTGACGCAAAGTGTCATTGAGAGGAATTTCTGGAGAAATGGAGGATGTTGATGGATTTAATGAGCAGAGGCTAGAAAATGAAAGATCAACATGGATGTAATGGACTGAATGGCCTGTCAGTAACACAGAATAATCTGTCAGCGAACTCCCTCGCCTCAGTTGCTCTGTGCCAGTTGCTGTCTCCCCATCACTATTGTGTCTGAGAGCAGCTCCCTCAGTCCAGGCTGGGGGCCCTCCCTACTCTGCATGGCTCAGTATCACAGCAGTTGGTGCATTGACCCACTGAGCAATCAGGGCCACACATGAGGAGCTCAAAAACCAAATCAAGGCGCAGGAACTGATCCAATCAGCACAGAGAGAGGGAGAGGGAGAGGGAGAGGGAGACGCTGATCATCTCCTCTCTCTCCAGAAATAAGCAACACTGAAACCTTGTTCATGTTTTAAAACTGGGAGTCCCTGTTGATCTGGAAATGGGGAGATAACTGGGTTTCCTAGACTTAGTCTGGCACTGAGGTCTTGATCCTTGCGTTAAAATGAGCTGAAAAATGTGTTGCTGGAAAAGCGCAGCAGGTCAGGCAGCATCCAAGGAGCAGGAGAATCGACGTTTCGGGCATAAGCCCTTCTTCCTTTTTCCAGCAACACATTTTTCAGCTCTGATCTCCAGCATCTGCAGTCCTCACTTTCTCCTTGCGTTAAAATGTCAAGATGTATCAAATGCTAAAATGTCGTGGATTCAGAGACAGGAGAATGGGAAAGCAGCTGAAAATGTGCCTGAAGGGACAGGATAAGCTGAATGGAGCAGAATCACAGTGCAGTCACAGCTCATTGGGGATAACATAGGCTTAAAGGTGGAAGGTAATTTAATATTTTGAGTATATCCATCATGCTGTAATGGAAGATTTGTCTTTGTTGTTTAATAAGTCTGCTGTTTCACCTTGTGTAATAATGTAACTAGTTGTGAGGTGAAGCAATGTGCTGAGCTCGGGAGTTCGGTCGATGGAGTTCCAAACGAAGAAGAATTCAGACTAAAGATATCATTGCTGAACAAAACAGGGACACACACAGAGAAATGTCAGGGCCTGTCACCAAAGAGAGGACCTCCCTTGCCCACAGCAACAGGACTAGAGCCTGTCACCTTTGGGATGTGTGAATGGCCCCTTCGTGCCCTCCTATGATCCAGCAATCACCCCCATTGCTGGCCTGTGTCTGGAGACTGCCCACTGCTGGGAGGAACATGTGATCACACGGAGGTGGTTCTGCATCTCCAGGGAGCATTGATGACCCACTCAGATGGCCTGGGTGAAGGCATTGCTTTATCTGTCAAGGGAGCAGGGTCAGGAAGAGTATAAACTCCATTCTAGAGGTTATTGGTACGGTCACACCTTCCTTTAATCACTTTAGCACTTCAATCAAATATTCTCTCCACCTTCTCCTCTGGAAGGTGGACAACCCAGCTTCTCCAATCTTTCCATGTTACTGAGGTCCCTCACCCCTGGAAACATTTTCAAACTTCTCTGCTCTGTCTCAAAGATTTCACATCCTTCTGAAGGTCTGGTGAAGATAATGGACACAAAACTTCCATTGTACCCAAACCAGAGCTTCTAAAGTCTCATCATGATGACATTGGTTTTGTTCTTTCTGTCTCTATTGCTAACACCTCATCAGTTCAACCACTTTCTCCACCCACCCTGCAAACCTCATCAGTTCTCTTCACCAGCCTCCAGATCCCTCAAATGCTGCAATCCATTTAGAATTGGACATTTTCTGTTCAATTCAACATTTTGATTCTATTCTGTTCTCCAAAATGCAAATGCTCATGTTCCAGCATCATCATCACATACAAATGTACCGGTAGAAACTCCCGGGAAGTTGGGAGAATCTTACCTTTTTGTTAAGTCCATGTCCAGGAGAGAATCTCGGCATGAGACCCCAATGAATTTTCTAACCATATCTGACCAACTCACCACAGTAATTACCAGCACCACCCCGACGGTATGTCCCATGGCTGATTTCAGCCTCAGCTTACCATGCACCATTTCCTGAACAACATAGACAGGATGGTGAAGGCAGTGTTTGATATGTTTGCCTTCATCGGTCAGTGCATTGAGTTCACGAGTTAGGACATTGTGTCACAGCTGTAGAAGACATTGGTACATGTGGAGTCACATGGAAGGCGAGGATGGCAGATTGGTCCCCAAAAGGACATTAGTGAAACCGGACGGGTGACCATGACTAAGACAAGCTTCACTCTCCTGATTTATAAATTGAATTAATAATCTCATGAGATTTGAACCCAGATCCCCCACAGGACATTGGTGAGGCCACTTTGAGAATATTGCTCTCAACTCTGGTCGCCCAGCTATAGGAAAGATGCTGCTAAACTTGTAATGGTTCAGAAAAGTTTCACAGGGATGTTGCTGGGAGTGGAGGCCCTGAGCCACAGGGACAGGCTGGGACTTCCCTCCCTGGAGCGGCAGAGGCTGAGGGGCAACTCTCCAGAGGAGCACGGAGAAGGCGGATAGCCAGGGGAGGGGAGTCCAAAACTAAAGGGCATAGGTGCAGGGTGAGAGGGGGAAGATTCAAAAGGGGCCTGAGGGGCAATCCCCCCATGCAGAGGGCAGTGTGTGTAAGGAACAAGCTGTCAAAGGATGTGGTAGAGGCTGGCACAATCACACCATTTAAAAGGCATTTGGAGATGTACCTGAATAGGAAGGGTTCAGACAGACATGGCCCAAATGCTGCCAAATGGGACCAGATCAGTCCAGGATATCTGGTCGGGATGGACAAGTTATTTCCAAGCTGTATGACCCGATGAGCAGTCGGGATTACTGGTCCAGTCATATTCCCACCACCTCCTCCTGGGTTTTGCAATAACATTAAGCATGACAAATCACAGGAGGGAAGTGGACAGAAAGACCGTGTTGAAACAATAATGTGATAAAATGAATGTCATTCACATGGACTTGCCAGAACAAAACATTTGATGGGAGGGCCAGGAGCTTAACAAGACACAATTAATATTTAAAGGCTGAGAAACCACCACCAAAAATAAAATGTAATTTTCTTTCAGTGAGTTATGTACCAACAGAGATCGGGGGAGAGAATGTGGGGAGAATATTTTTCACTCAGTGTTGGCGGTTTGGGGTCTGTTACTCATTTCCTGAAAACGGAATGGGGGCAGAAACCCTCAAGGTTTAAACATACTGGGAAATGTCCCACACCTCACAGGGCCACATCCCAAAAGGGGGTAGGTGGGATGACACTGGCGCTCACTTTTCCAGTTTCTCCATCAGTGACCGGCTGAGTGGCCTCTCGCTGGGCACTTTCTACACCAACATTGTCAGTGCAGTCTCAATCAATGGGTGGGAATCAGATAGCTTCCCTGTAAGATCTGGAGTCAGGCAGGGATGCCCCCTCTCACCCGCCTTGTTTGTGTGTTGCATAGAGCCATTTGCCGAATCCATCAGGAAGGATGCGAGCCTGAGAGGGGTGACTATTCCTGGCAGCGGGGGCCTGCAGGTTAAGGCCTCCCTGTACATGGATGACGTCGCTGTTTTCTGCTCGGATCCGCTGTCCGTGCACAGATTCGTGTGCATCTGCGACCAGTTCGAACGGGCCTCGGGGGCCAAGGTAAACCGAGGCAAGAGCGAGGCCATGCTCTTCGGGAACTGGGCCGACCAATCCTCTATCCCCTTCACCGTCAGGACTGACCACCTGAAGGTGCTGGGTATTTGGTTCGGGGGGGCTGGGGCGTGTGCCAAGACCTGGGAGGAGCGGATCAGGAAGATGAGACAGAAACTAGGCAGATGGGGGCAACGGTCGCTCTCCATCGCGGGAAAAAACCTGGTCATCAGGTGTGAGGTACTCTCAGTATTGGTATATGTGGCACAGGTCTGGCCTATCCCCAGGACCTGTGCCGCCGCAGTCACCCGGGCCATCTTCCAATTCATTTGGAGATCAAAGATGGACCGGGTCCGAAGAGACTCTATGTACAAAGACCGGTGCAATGGGGGAAAAAACACGCCCAATGCCACCCTCACCCTGATGGCCACCTTTGTGTGTGGCTGCATCAAGCTGTGCGTGGATCCCCGGTACGCAAACACCAAGTGTCACTACGTACTGAGGTTCTACCTGTCCCCGGTGTTGCGAAGGATGGGCCTGGCCTCGCTGCCGCGGAACGCTCCGAGTAGTTGGACCGTTCCGTATCACCTGTCCTTCATGGAGAAATTTATGAGGAAAAACACCTTTGACCACAAGTCCATCAGGAAGTGGTCAGCACGTAGCGTCCTTGAGACCCTTCGGGAAAAGGAGAGGGCGGATCCTGTCGAGCGGTTCCCTGAGCAGACTGTCAAAGCCATTTGGCAGAATGCCTCATCGCCAGAACTTTCCAACAAGCACCAAGACGTGGCTTGGCTGGTGGTGAGAAGGGCTCTGCCTGTGAGATCCTTTATGCACGCCCGGACTCTCTGCCGCACCGCACGCTGCCCTCGAAGTGGCTGCGGGGGGGACGAGACTGTCACACACCTCCTTCTGGAATGTGCCTATGCAGAGGAAGTCTGGAGAGGAATGCAGTGTGCTTGTCGAGGTTCGTCCCGAGCAGCGCCGTGACGCGGGACTCCGTGCTCTACGGCCTGTTCCCCGGGACTCACACCGAGACGAACATTAACTGCGCCTGGAGGATCATCAACTCGGTGAAGGACGCTCTCTGGGCGGTCCGAAACCTGTTGATCTTCCAGCTGAAGGAGTTGACCCCGACCGAGTGTTGCAGACTGGCACATTCCAAGGTCCAAGACTACGTGCTGAGGGACGCGCTGAAGCTTGGGGCAGCTGCCGCCAAGGCGCGGTGGGGAAAGACCACCATGTAAGATCGGCCTGCCTAAAGAAGAACAGGGGGCCCATGCGGACGTTTGTTTTTGGGCTCTGCTGATGCCTCAGCCAAATAGATGTATATGTACAAGATTGAAAAATGCACAGGATTGTAAAGGACAATGATAAATTCGAATCTGTGTTTGTAAATATGGACATATGTATGGCATGATCAAATGTACAGACCATAAAATCATTCTATGAATAAAGTATATTTTTGAAATAAAAAAAAACTTTCTTTCACATTTTCTGTAAATGCATTTTTCTTTCACACCTTCCCTCCAGAATTTCTTTCATTGCAATAACCCACATTCCGGATCATATCGGACCAAAACATTCCCAATGTTAGCGAGGGGTCCTGTTTTCCCCATACGTGGGGGCGGGGATGAAGAAATCATTTCAGATTAAAACATTCTTCACCCAGTGACTGTTTCCGAAATGCTGCAATTGTAATTTCTCACTGAAGTTGTAAACTTGTTCCGGAAGCTGCCATCCTCTTCCTTTCTGTAAACGGTCAAAGGTGAGACATCGCAAAGTTTTCTCAACAGAAATCGCGTCGCTTTCAAGTGCCGTTTAATTCCATCTTGGGGAAAGTTTACCCGAGGGAGCTGCTCCAGTCACATCCAACCGACGGCGAATGAGTCCGAGACTCGGCGATGGACGGTACCGGTGGATACAGAAAGGAAGCCCTGTATGAACTATCACCATCTCGGTGCTGCCTGAGCTGAATGTGTTCAGCAGCGCAGGGACAGTGAAAGTGAAAGGGGTTTGAATCAGGAAGTGCTGAGGGTGAACATGGCTTTCAGACAGCAGGTACAGAGTTTGACCGAGGAGGTAATCTGTCCCATTTGTCTGGATTTCTTCACCGATCCGGTTATACTGGATTGTGAACACAACTTCTGCCGCTCCTGTATCACCCAGAGTTGGGAAAGGCGAGGGAGAAACTCCTGCCCGGAATGTAGACAGGAGTTTCCGGACAGAAACCTCAGAGGAAACCGGGCCTTAGCGAATCTGGCGGAGAAAGCTCGAAAATTAAATGGGAATCCGCAAGAGAAGGAAAGTAACCATCACTGTGAGGAACATCAGGAAGAACTGAAGCTGTTTTGTGAAACAGACGAAAAATTGATCTGTCTGGTTTGTAGAGATTCCCGGGAACACAAATCTCACAACTTCATCCCGATTAAAGAAGTTGTTGGAATCTACAAGGTAAAAGGAAACAGATTCCATCCTCGAATTATTTCATCACATTTTCATGGTCTAACACTTTCATTGCTTTTCTCTCGCAATCCCAGGATCGGGTGAAATCTTCCTTGGGTTCTCTCATAGGGAAGATATCAGCGGCTCTAGAAAAGGAACAGCAGCAGAAACAGCAGATTTCCCAAATTCAGGTAAAATCTCCCTGAGTTCAGCTTCAACATTTGATTCGATCATTTGTGTTTCTTCACAGAAAAATATGTTTCATTTCACAGGAGGAATCCAGAAATCTTCAGACCCACATCACGTCCGAATTTGCTCAAATGCACCAGATGCTGACTGAGAAAGAGCAGAGTTTACTCCAAGATCTCAGGAAACAAGAGGAAAACATTCTCAAACCAATGGAGGAACATCTTCAAGAAATTCAAGAGAATTTAAATTCTATTCAGGACAAGCTCTCAAAGTTGGAAAAACAGTTGGAACAAACAGACGGAGTGATATTTCTGAAGGTGAGGGATTATATTTCAGTGAAAGTGTGACTGTGAACAGTCCCAACATGATGCAGACACCCATCCTCCTTCATTCCCCCTGTCACTATCTCCCTCTGCTCCTTTCTCCCTCATGGGCTTCTCCACTTTCCTGTTCAGTACATTTTGTCTCAATCACACTGTGTGACAGTGGATTCCACATTCTCATCACTTTCTTGATAAACAATTTGGTTCTGAACTTCCCTTTGGATTTATTTGTCCCATGATTACTTTTACAGATCCATATTTTCAGATTCCCTACAATTGGAAGCATCTTCGTTGAATCCAGCAAATCTCTGTCATTTTCTCAACATCAGAATCAGATCTTCTGTTTTATCGAGTAGTTTAATATCACCAATTAACTTTTGCACTTGTTGCTTTTTAAAATATTTTGTCCCAGTCTTCAGTATCTTTAGTGTAATATCCTCTTTCTATTCCATGTTTGCAACAATGAGAACAGGGGAGCTGGTGGGTGTAGTGGTAATGCTGCTGGACTAGTTTTCACAGATGGTGAAAGTTAACTTCAACAAAACGTTACCGACATTTTATAGAAAGGATCACCAAATGGTGACCAGGTAAACACTGTCAATTGTTGTAAAACCATTTGATTCACTAACATCCATCAGGGAAGACAATCTACTGTCCTTCCCTGGTCTGCTCTCCATATGCCTCCAGACCCAGCAATTTAGATCACTCTTGGGGATGGGTAAGGAATGTTGGTTGAGCCAGTGACACTCATACCCCATGTATTAGTGTTTTTTTTAAAATGAGAGCTCTTAATAAGATGTAACAATGTGAGTGTAATTGCTGCTTTCTGGATATAGTCAGTCAGTCTCTGTCAACTCAGATTGTGTTTGATTTATTTCAGGAGGAAATATCTCGGAAGAGGAGGTAGGACATGCAGTTTTCTGCAACTGATTGAAAATTGATGAAATTATTCAGGAAAGTCTTTCTGGTGAATTTATGATAAACTGTTTAATATTTACAGGATGAGCGATGAGCTTGGTAATGACCTGTCACTAACAGATGGTGTCCTGTCGACTGAAAAATCCAACATCTTTTTCCCGTTTCCAGTGTGGACAGAAATAGTGGAGGCCATTAAACCGAATAAAGGTCAGATCAGTTCCTTTGTGCTGATTATAATTTATAATTTAAATTGTTATGTATACAAATATCAAAGAGAGTATGTTTAAGCACTCAATTATCCAGAAACCTGGATTAATATGGCCTTGAATGTCATTGACATCAAGGCAGCACGTGACCAATTGTGACACCAAGAAGCCCCACTGAAACAGGAGTCAATGGGAATCAGGTGGAATTCTCCACTGGTGGGAATTGTACTGAACACATTGGAAGATAGTTGTGATTATGTGGAAGTGGATCATCTCCACCACTGGCCTTCACAACTGCAGCTCCTCACGTCTGTGTCCTCGGCCCAAAAACCTTCTTCAGCAGGAATGTTCCCCCCAGCATCATGTCAGAGATGGGGCTGTTTGATCATGATGCGTTGGTCAAATGGGCAGATCAATAGCAGATGGAACTTAATCCTGAAAAGTGTGAGGTGATGCACTTTGGAAGAAGTAACAAGACAAGGGGGTAGTGAATGAATGACAGGACCCTGTCAAGCTCAGAGGGATCTAACGGTGCTGATCCATAGATCAGTGAAAATGGCTGAACATGTTAATAGGGCAGTTAACAAGGTGCTCCTTGTTATCAGTTGAGACACAGATGATAAGAGCAGGGAGGTTATGTTGAAGCTGTACAGGACTTTGGTTTGGCCACAGCTGGAGTAGTGTGTGCAGTTCTGGTCTCCTTATAATAGAAAACATGTGATTGCATTGGAAGGGGGTGCAGAGGAGATTCACCAGGATGTTGTCTGGGTTGGAACATTTTGGTTATGAAGAGATAGGCTTGAGTTGTTTTCTTTCGAGCAGGGAAGACTGAGGAGGGAGAGGAAGCAGATGTTCTCTTTAATAGCAGAGTCAAAAATGAGGGGATTTAGTTTTAAGATGAAGGGTAAGAGGTTTCAGGAGTATTTGAGGAAACTCTTTCCCCCCCAGAGGGTGATGGGAATCTGGAACTCACTGCCTGGGAGGGCACGAGAGGGGGAATCACACAACTTTTATAAAAGTATATGAATGAGCATATGAAATGTCATAGCATCCAAAGCTCTGGGCCAAGAACTGGAAAGTGTGTTTCCTGTAGTGCAAGACCAATGGGTTGAAGGGTCTCTCCTGTGCTGTATGACTGTGTGACTCACATTCAGTATGTGTGCTTTATTTACTGTTATATGGACTCATATGGAGGATACTGTCAATAGACTCATGTGACAATTTACAGGGCAATTGGCTGAGAAATGCTGAATTCTCACCTGGTCATTCAGATTATTTTCTATTTTAGGCATTTTTTTTCTTGAAAATCTCTTCAGCAAAAATGGTTGCTGTACCTGGGCGAGGCTGATATGGAAACAATGCTGACCAGAACAAAAATATTGTGTGTTCATAATCAGCCGCAAAGGGTGTAGCTTCAGTGTGAGAGTGGAAAGAGGGGAGTGAAACAGAGAAATAAAATGTGTTGATAAGAGACTGAGAAAGACCTTGCTGTTACATAGCTCCATGTTATTTCCTGGGAATTCCTGAACACTTCATAATCAATGGATTATTTTTCACATGGGATTAACATTGTTAACAACTTTTGAAATTGCTCCTGATTTTGATTGGATTGGATTTGTTTGAACAGGAGAGATTCACAGTGGAGGACACAAATAACATGCCAGTAATTGACAAAGAGACGAAGGTAGGTGAGGACCTGGAAACAATCATTATCACAGAAATGGTGGTGTTGGGCATCTCATGGAGCTCATGGTAGACAAGTCTCCTGGCCCTGATGGAATGTCTCCCAGAGCACGAAAAGAGATGGTGGGAGAAATAGTAACTGCATTTGTGGTAATTTTCCAAACTTCACTGGAGCAGGTCCAGCAGATTGGAAAACAGCAAATGTGATGTCACTGTTTAAAAAGGGAGGTAGATAAAAGATGGGGAATTCTAGACTGGTTAGCTTAACTTCTGTAGTGGGGAAAATGCTCAAGTCTGTTATTGTGGAAGAGCTGGCAAGGCATTTAGATGAAAATTGTCCCCTTGGGCAGAGGCAATATGGATTCATGAAGGGCAGGCCACGCTTAACCAATCCACTGGAATTCTATGAAGACTTTACGAGCATGAAGGACAACGGTAACCCAGTAGATGTGGTGTATCTAGATTTGCAAAAAGCATTTGACAAGGGGCAGCACAAAAGGCTGCTGCATAAGATAAAGATGCAAGGCACTGACAATGTACTGGTATGTATAGAGGATTGGTTAACTAACAGGAAGCAAAGAGTGGGGATAAATGAGTGCTTTTCTGGCTGGCAATCAGTAACTAGCGGTGTGCCTCAGGAGTCCGTGTTGAGACTGCAATTATTCACAATTTACAGAGATGATTTGGAGTTAGGGACCCTGTGTAGTGTGTCAAAGTTTGTGGATGGCCCCAAGATGAGCAGTAGAACAAAGTGTGCAGAGGATTATGAAACTTTGCAGAGGGACATAGTTGAAGTGAGCAGGCAAGGGTCTGTCAGATGGAGTACAATGTTAATACATGTGAAGTCATTCATTTTGGTAGGAATCACAATGAAAAATTGCAGCACGTTGCTGTGCAGAGGGATCTGGGTGTCCTTGTGCATGAACCACAGAAGGTTGGTCTGCAGATGTAAAAGGTCATTAAGAAGCAAATGGAATTTTGTTCTTCATTGCTGAAGGGATTGTGTTTAAAAGCAGGAAGCTTAAGTCATAGCTGTATAGAGTGTAGGTGAGGTCACATCTGGAGTAATGTGTGTAGTTTTGGTCTCCTTACTTGAGAAAGGATGTACTGACACTAGCGAGGTTGCAGAGGAGGTTTACCAGGTTGTTCCCGGATTTGAGGGAGTTGGCTTATAGGGAGAGACTGAGTAGACTGGGCATTATATTCATTGCAATTTAGAAATGTGAGGAGAGATCTTATAGAAACATATAAAATTATGAAGGGAATAGATAAGATAGAAGTAGCGAGGATGTTTCCACTGGCAGGGGAAGCTGGGACAAGAGGACATCGCCTCAACATTAGGGAGAGCAGATTTAGGACTGAACTGAAAAGCAACGTCTTCACCCAGAGGGTTGTGACTCTCTGGAATTCCCTGCCCAATGAAGTAGCTGAGGCTTCCTCAGAAAATATTTTTAAAGGTAAGATAGATACATTTTTGAACAGAAAAGGAATTAAAGGTTATGGTGACAGGGCAGGTAAGTGGAGCTGAGGCCACAGAAAGATCAGCCATGATCTTATTGGATGGTGGGGCAGGGTCAAAGGGCCAGGTGGCCTACTCCTCCTCCTAGTCCTTATGTGTCCCCAGAACATTACCTGGGCGTCTGGATGAACAATCTGGACCACTTCCTCCCCTCACAGGAAACTTAGTGTCATTCAGGTCATGGATGGAACTGTGATAACTTTGTCCTGGAGCTACCACACATCCTCGAAATACTCGGCTTAAATAACCTCTCCTCGGGTTTCATCCCAACACTGTGGGTCTGGGACTGAAACTAACTTTTACTCCAATATAATGTGACTCACTAAGTCCATTACCCACTTCTCAGAAACACTGCTGTACACAGCCATCTGTTCCAAGGTCTTCTCAGAGCTAAAACAGAACCCAGAGATAAAACTACAGCAATAGATTGTTCTTACTCAGTCAGGGGGTTGAGCAATGGTGTCATCAGCCAGGGCCACAGTGGGTAGCCCTTGTCTCCTAGGAACCAGCTTGTAGGGCACCTGGGCCCTCAGACACAGCAGGGACATGAGAGTGCTCCAGGGTGTAGAAACCATGGCAGCTCCCAGGGTACTGGGGACACACCTTCAGGAAGTGGAACTGGTGATTCCAGACAATCTGCATATTAATGGATTGGAAGCACTTCCTATTGATGAACTCCACTGCATTGTCATATCGCCCTCTCAATGGGACGTGACTACAGCTGATGGTGCCCTGTACCTGGGGGACGACAGTGATGTTCCTGAATCCTACTGCCTGGGCTAAAGGACTGACCTTGACATGGGGAAACGAGAGGAACTGCTGAGAACTTGTACAGATGGCACTGATCCATTTGTGGGTGGGTGACGGAGAGATCCCACACAGATCCCCAGTGGCTCCCTGGAAGATGCCAAACACATCGAGGTTCCACAGAGCTGTCCCCTTCTCAGACACCAGAAGAGGATGGGCCCCCACTTCCTCAGCTCTCAGGGCCAGATCAGCTGTTGGGACAATTCAGCCACAAGGTCTCAGGCTGCATTGACAGGTTCCAGGCCTCACAGATTGTTTGGAAGTGGTGCCCAGTCCTGTATCGATTATGACCATACCCACCTTTGCTTTGCCCCTGCCTGCCTTGACTGTTTGCTCCTTTTCTCAGCCTCAGACGGATCCTTCTTCTCATTCTCTGTCTGGGTCCCACCCCCCTCACCAGATTGCTCAGGTTGAATGTTTTGAAGAACTGACTGATATGATTGATGAAGGCAGAGCAGTGCATGTTATCCATGTTGGACGTCAGTGAGGTGTCTGACAAGGTTCCACGAGTAGACTGGATAACAAGGTTATAACATGTGGAATACGGGGTGGTGTTCTCCCTGAAGACTGACTGGGCAGGCGGTCTACCTTGCCCGAGAGAAGGGTGGGACGTTCTCACCTGTTGACCCTCTGGAGGTAGTTGCTCAGGGGGTCATTATATCGAACGTCCCGCCCTTTGTTCCATCTGAGCTACTTCTCCCTCACCTCCTCCAGCTCAGGGTGAGGGGGAGAGCGTAAGGTAGGGCGTGGGGCGGCTCCCGCTAGGTCTCAAGGAGACCCTCCCCCTTCCCCCCACTCTCCGATGAGGGGTGATCATTTCGAGATTTATCAGATCATGAGGGAATCGTTCCAGCTGCTGGCTCTCTCGTCTCTGGGGCGCTCTTGATCAATGTGTTCGGCTGTTAACGGAAAAGCTGGTGGTTCAAGACCACCCCCAGCAGAGCGATCGCTGATTTCTCTCGATCCGTTAAAATCATGAGGGGCATGGATAAGGTAAACGAACCAAGCTCACTTCCAGGTACATGAGTCTAAAACTACAGGGCATAGGTTTAAGGTGAATGGAGGGGGTTGGGGGGAGAGAGGCGAAAGATTTAAAAGGGATTTAAGGGTCAACGTTTTCACGTACACTACCGACTATGTATGGAAAGAGCTGCCAGAGGAAGTGGTGGAGGCTGGTACAATTACAACATTTAAAAGGCATTTAAATGGGTAGATGAGTAGGAAGGGTCTGGAGAGATATGGGTCAAATGCCGGTATATGGAATCAGATTAATTGAGGATATCTGATCAGCAGATGTTTGCTTCCATGCTGTACAACTCTATGACTCTAAATTCTTCAGTTAGTTTATTACTTCTGTTTCCAAAGTGGAAGGGAATTTATGAATGTGAAAGTGAGTTCAACACTTATTTTTTAAAACATAGGAAGGAAAGAAACTCAAAAGCTGACAACTCAAAGCAATGTCCATGTGAAAATCCCATGTGAACATTGTACATCAGAAACAGGGGCAGGAGTGACCCCGAGAGCTTGCCCTGTCATTCATAAAGATGGCGGCTGATCTGATTGTGACCTTAACTCCATTTTCCTGCCTGACTCCCACAACCTTCGACTCCCTCATTGATCAAAAACCTGTTTAACTCAGATTCGAATCTATTCAATGAACTGGGCTCCACTGCTCTCGAGGGGAAGAGAATTCCAAAGATTAATGATCCCGAGACACAAAATCCCTCCCCATCTCCATGTTAATTGGCAGGACCCTGACTTTGAAACTCTATCCCTGGTTCCAGGTTCCCCCACGATGGGAAACAGCCTCTCAATATCTACTCTGTCAACACCTTCACCATCTTATACACTTCAATAAGAACCTCTCATTCCTCTAAACTCCAATAAGTACAGCCCCAGCCTGAAACCTTCCATCACAAGGGAACTGCTTCATCCCAGGAACCCACCGAGTGAACATTCTCTGACCTGTCCCCACTGTTTCAATAAAGCTCTTTCCCAATGGCCCCGACCTCAGTCTACCCAGTACCAGCTGGATTCCTTTCCATGACATTGGATTTCAGGAGGTTTAATTGGTATTTTGAGAACAGATTCAGCATTTTTATTTCCAATTTTGTGAAAACCCATTTCACTCCCTCATGATATTGGAAAATAATGAATGACAGTGGGACTCCCACAAACAGGAGCTTGTTCTCACTGAGGCAGCTGGAGCAATATTCCATTGGGTGAAAAGTGAGAGAAAATCCGAATTAGGCTGGAATAAGAGTAATGCAGTGGATTTGAAAATGTTTGGAGACATGAAAGACTTTTTTTATTTCAAAAATATAACTTTATTCATAAAATAATTTGATGGTCTGTACAGTTGATCATGCCATACATACATAAACATTAACATCCAGAGATCAGAATGTATTATTTTTATAAACATGTCTGTACATTTTTCATTCATATGTCCGTATATTTAGCTGAGGCGTCAGCAGAGCCCAAATGACTGCATGGGCCCCCTGTTCTTTAGGCAGGCTGACGTTACACAGTGGTCTTTCCCCATTGTGCCTTGGCGGCAGCTGCCCCAAGCTTCAGCGCGTCCCTCAACACGTAGTCCTGGACCTTGGAATGTGCCAGTCTGCAACACTCAGTCAGGGTCAGCTCCTTCAGCTGGAAGATCAACAGGTTTCGGACCGCCCAGAGAGCGTCCTTCACCGAGTTGATGATCCTCCAGGCACAGTTAATGTTCATCTCGGTGTGGGTCCCGGGGAACAGGCCGTAGAGCACGGAGTCCCGCGTCACGGCGCTGCTCGGGACGAACCTCGACAAGCACCATTGCATTCCTCTCCAGACTTCCTCTGCATCGGCACATTCCAGAAGGAGGTGTGTGACAGTCTCGTCCCCCCCGCAGCCACTTCGAGGGCAGTGTGCAGTGCAGCTGAGAGTCCAGGCGTGCATAAAGGATCTCACAGGCAGAGCCCTTCTCACCACCAGCCAAGCCATGTCTTGGTGTTTGTTGGAAAGTTCTGGCGATGAGGCATTCTGCCAAATGACTTTGACAGTCTGCTCAGGGAACCGCTCGACAGGATCCGCCCTCTACTTTTCCCGAAGGGAATCAAGGACACTACGTGCTGACCACTTCCTGATGGACTTGTGGTCAAAGGTGTTTTTCTTCATAAACTTCTCCACGAAGGACAGGTGGTACAGAACGGTCCAACTACTCGGAGCGTTCCGCGGCAGCGAGGCCAGGCCCATCCTTCGCAACACCGGGGACAGGTAGAATCTCAGAACATAGTGACACTTGGTGTTTGCATACCGGGGATCCACACACAGCTTGATGCAGCCACACACAAAGGTGGCCATCAGGGTGAGGGTGGCATTGGGTGTATTTTCTCCCCCGTTGTCCAGATCTTTGTACAGCGAGTCCCTTCGGACCCGGTCCATCTTTGACTTTCACATAAATTGGAAGATGGCCCGGGTGACTGCAGCGGCACAGGTTCTGGGAATAGGCCAGACCTGTGCCACGTATAACAGCAATGACAGTGCCTCACACCTGATGACCAGGTTTTTACCCACGATGAAGAGAGACCGTAGCTTCCATCTGCCTAGTTTCTGCCTCACTTTGCTGATTCGCTCCTCCCAAGACTTAGCGCACGCCCCAGCCACTCCGAACCAAATACCCAGCACCTTCAGGTGGTCGGTCCTGACGGTGAAGGGGATCGAGGATTGGTCGGCCCAGTTCCCGAAAAGCATGGCCTCGCTCTTGCCTCGGTTTACTTTGGCCCCCGAGGCCCGTTCGAACTGGTCACATATGCACTTGAGTCTGTGCACGGACAGCAGATCCGAGCAGAAAACGGCGACATCATCCATGTACAGGGAGGCCTTAACCTGCAGGCCCCTGCTGCCAGGAATAGTCACCCCTCTCAGGCTCGCATCCTTCCTGATGGATTCGGCAAATGGCTCGATGCAGTACACAAACAAGGCAGGAGAGAGAGGGCAGCTCTATCTGACTCCAGATCTGACTGGGAAGCTATCTGATTCCCACCCATTGATTGAGACTGCACTGACAATGTTGGTGCAGAGCAGTCTGATCCAATTGCAGATTCCCTCCTCAAAACCCATTTTGGAGAGAACATCTCTCATATACCTGTGTGATATCCTGTAAAAGGCTTTCTCCTGGTCCAGGCTGATCAGACAGGTGTCCAACCCTCTGTCCTGTAGGTGATCGTATCCCTGAGGAGTGCAAGACTCTCAGTGATCTTCCTGCCCAGTATAGCACAGGTTTGGTCAGGGTGAATCACCGACCCTAGGGCAGACCTGACCCAGTTGGCAATTACCTTTGACAGAACTTTGTAATCCGCATTCAACAGTGAGATTGGTCTCCAATTTTTGAGTTCCTCCCTCTCCCCCTTCCGCTTGTAGATGAGGGTGATGATGCCTTTCCTCATGGATTCACTCATGGTACCTGCCTGAAGCATACTGACATACACCTCCAGCAGGTCCTGGCCAATCAAGTCCCACAGAGCCAAATAGAGCTCAACCAGTAAGCCGAAGGACTCGAGGGCCTTGGTCAGCTCTCCCAGAGATAGCGGCTGGTCCGGCCTCTCCTGTGTTCTGTCGTCTAAGACCTCCGTGATAGAGGACAGGAACGACTGGGAGGCCGCGCTGTCGGTTGGCTTCGAGTCATACAGGCTGGCATAGAAGGATTTGCAGATCCTTATGCCGTCAGCCTGAGATGACGTTATCGAGCCATCTTCTTCCTTCAGGCTGCTGAGCACAGAGCTCTCTTTGTGCACCTTCTGGAAGAAGAAACGTGAGCACATCTCGTCCTGCTCCACCAAGCGGACCCTGGACCGGAAGATTATCCTGGAGGCCTCCGAGGCAAAGAGTGAGGCTTGTTGGCCCTTCACCTCCTTGAGGTCCTCCGTGACATCGACCCCCATCATCTGTAGCAGGAGCAGGTTCTGCATACTTTCCTGGAGCTGGGACAGTTTTCCCCGCCTCTCTCTCTTGCCTTCTGAACACCTTTGAGGATGTAGAACCTCTTGATGTTCCCTTTTACTGTTTCCTACCAGTCTGCTGGGGACTCAAAGAGGGGCTTCACGGTTCTCCAACCCTCTTGAGCTCCTCAATGTTTCCTGGGGTCAACAGCTTTGTGTTTAGCTTCCACGTTCCCTTACCCGCCCGCTGCTCGTCCTGTAGGTGACAGTCGGCCAGCAGGAGGCAGTGGTCAGAGAAGAACACCGGCTTGACGTCGGTGGATCTGACCGAGAGCGTTCGGGACACAAACAGGTCATCTATCCTTGAGCGGATAGACCCGTCTGTCCGTGACCAGGTATATCTACACTGCGCTCCATCTGCAGGGGTGCTGAAGATGTCGTGCAGCTGTCCAGTTTACTGTCCCCACCCCCCCCTGTCGGATCGTCCATCTGCATCAATGATACAGTTGAAGTCTCCGGCCAGAATGACCGGCCTGGACGTAGCCAGCAACAGTGGAAGCTGCTGCAGGACTGCCAACCGTTCCCTCTTACCCACTGGGGCGTACACATTAATCAGTCTCAGGGGAGCATTCCTGTACGTGACGTCGGTGACGAGGAGGTGCCCGCCCACCACGTCCTTAACCTCGGAGATGGTGAAGTTGCCTCCTCGCAACAGGATACCCAGGCCGGAGGCGCGGCTATCGTTGCCCCCCCGACCACACTGGGCCCACAAGTTCTACCATCTCCTGTAGCTGCTGAGGTGCAGTATCCCACACTCCTGCAGAAACAGGACATCAGCTTTCACATTGCCCAGGAAGGCCATCGTAGAAACACATCGTGTAGCTGATTTGATGCTACACACATTGATGTTGGCAATTTTAAACCCCATTTTAACAGTTTACGAGGTTACCAGTGTCCATTTTCTTCTGGTCTTGCCCCTCTGGGGTAGCTGCGTGCATCCCCGTGGTGACGGCAAACTGCTGGACCCTCCCAGGGCTGAGGTAGCTGTCCAGCTCCACGCTGGGGCCATTTCCCCGCTCTGGTGTCATCGTGTCAGGCCCAGGGTCCGCACCGTCCAGTTCTCCATCTGACACCAGGGCTGTCACAGGACCGCTGCTCCCAGTTACCTGGAGCTGTGGGCCGGTGGGTACCCCTTGGTTCTCACCGGGTAGGGGGAGGCCTTTACCCATCCCCTCAGAGGGATCGTCTTTCCCTGTTTGGGCAGTGCTGCCCTCCTTTTTCCCCACGGCGCTCTGTTTCTTCCTCAGGTGACGACCCTCCTTGCACCCGTCCTCACCATCGGAAGAGCTGCCTGTATCCTCGTCGTGAAGGTGTCGCTTCCCCCTTCGCTGGGTGGCTTTGGGGGCCTGGTGAGGTTTTCTCTTCCTGCTTTTGACAGTAATCCAATCCTCTGCCTCCTTTGCTCCCTCCTCTTTCATTTCCTCCGTCTGTCTTGAAGGAGCTTGGGTCGCCTGCTGCATCTCCCCACTGTCTGCTGTTTGCTCCACTACAGCCTGCCCTTCCTTCTGGGTACCTCCAGACACCGTTCCTGTGCTGTTTTGTGGTACCTTGCTGGTCTTAGTCGGTCCACGGCTCGTGTTGCCACCTCGGGCCATCTGTGCGTCGGTGGCAGCCCCTCGTCTTGGGCAGGCCTTGTACATGTGGCCCGCCTCTCCGCACAGATTACAGTTCTTGGCCTCCTTACATTCCTTGGTCGGGTGGCCTTCCTGCTTGCAGTTTCGGCAGACGGTCACCTTACAATCTGCTGCCATGAAAGACATAAATTTGGATAATTTATTTTCCATGTTTAGCAAATTTGCAGGATTTGCAGGGATCACTCTCAAGATCCACATTTATTACCCACCTCAAACTGCACTTCGCAATATGATGCTGATCCATATTCTTCTGCTCAATGCACACATCCCTCCCACACACATTCCCCTCACACTAAACCTCACACCCAAAGCTCACAAATACACAATCCCCTCCCGAACTCTCTCACATGCACGATTCACTCTTGCATCCTCATCTCACCACCAACTCTACACACAAATACTGCAGCGTGTTCACCCCTGTCCGACATACTCACCACCCCACACACACATCCCTCTCCCCCACACACATTCCCCACTTCTACACATACCCCTCATTCTAACACACAAACACGCCCTGCAATGCACACACAGACACAGCCACATCCTACATCATACACTCCCACATCACAACCCCCAGACACACACATCCCCCTCCCCCCAAACACACATACACACATCCCCCTCCTCCCAAACACGTTCCCCTCCACCTCACAAATAGGTTCCCCTGCCCCTCACACACACTTCCCCCTCCCCCACACAAACTTCCCTCTCCCCACACACACATGACCCCACCCACAACACACATCCCCCTCCCCCAACGCACACCCCCCTCCCCCCACACACAACCCCTCTGCACCACACACGTACCCCTCCCCCCACACACACGCCCCCCTGATCCCCCACAGACACGTCAGCCTCCCCCCATACAAACCTCTCCCTCCCACCACTCACATGTCTCCCTGCCCCCCACATACAGGTCCCCCCTCTCCGCATCCCCACACATATGGCCCCCTCTTCCCCAACCGACGACCCCTCTCCCCCAACACACATTTCCCCCTTCCCCCGCCACACACATTCCTGTCCCACCCCTGCAGACTGGTCCCCCTTCCCCTACACACACGCACTCCTCCCCCCTCACACACACATTTCCCTCCCCCCAACACATCCTCCTCCCCTCACCTCCACACATCCACCTCCCTCCCCCACACACGGGTCCCCCTCCCCCCCTACACATCCCCCTCCCCCCCACACATCCCCCTCCCCCCACACACACATCCCTCTCCCCCAAACACACATCCCTCTCCCCCACACACACATCGCTCTCCCCAACACACACCTCCCCCTCCTACCCCCCCCACACACCTCCCCCTCCCATTCCCACACATATCCCCCTCCCACTCCCACACACATCCCACTCCCACACACACACATCCCCTTCCCACTCCTACACAAACACCTCCCCCTCCCCCCACACACACGTCTCCCTTCCCCCCTACACACATACCTCCCCCTACCCCCCACTGACCATGCCCAGGGACTGTCTCTAATTCTCTGTGTTTCTCTCCCAGTCTCTGTGACCCTGGATGTGGAAACAGCGAATCCTCACCTCGTGGTCTCTGAGGATCTGAAAAGTTTCAGACTGACCCGGACCCAGAGGAGTCTCCCTGACACCGAGAAGAGGTTTACAAACTGGGACTGTGTCCTGGGATCAGAGGGATTCACATCAGGGAGACATTACTGGGAGGTGGAGGTGGGGAAGATGTTGGACTGGAATCTGGGAGTTGCCTCAGAGTCTGTGGAGAGGAAGAGAGAGGTCAGACTGATCCCGGGGAATGGATTCTGGACCTTGGGGCGGGTTGAGGATCAGTTTTATATAAACTCCTCTCCTCGATCCCCTCTCCCTGTCGGTCTGATCCCCAGGAAGATGGGAGTTTATCTCAGTTATGAATCTGGGACAGTTTCATTTTACAACGTGGACACCAAGTCCCATCTCCACACCTTCACTGGGAATAAATTCACTGGGAAACTTTATCCTTTCTTCGGGGCCTCGGATTATACTTCCCTTGGGATTTTTCCTGTTTATTACTTTTTCGAGCGTTTGTTTTTCCCGAGAATCAGCTGTTAAAAGGGTGGGGCCTCCCTGACATCACAATGACCCCTGGGTTTAGGGTCTGGGTCAGAGATTGGGGTCAGAAACCTCCAATTGACAACAGGATGTCACTGAATGTGTTATTGAATTCTGAGATTATACTTTGTAACATCACAACCAAACTGTCAATAAATCAGATACAAATATAAATGTCAGATGGTGAAAATAAAAAGTAAATCAAATATCTTGTGTCTCTCCTTCCTTCATTTACTCCCTGCTTCAGTCCCATCCTCCATCTCTTCACCTGTTTCCCAGTCTGGAGCTGGGATTTCTCTGTGTTTCTCACTCTGCACCCGGAACATGAAATCCTGAAGGAGAAATCCAAACACTGAAAGGTGTGACATAGCTGCATTTACATAGCATCCTCTATTGAGCTGCTTGTGTCATTGGGGAGGGGATTTATAGAATCTTTCTCAGGATATGCAATATCCCCAAAGTTTAACTGCCCCGTTAACTTGGGTTCTGTCTGCACAGCTACTGCTGAGGATTTGCAGCATTTTCTGATTGTATTTCTGATTTCCAACGTTCCCAGGATTTGGGATTAGTGGTGCTGGAAGAGCACAGCAGTTCATGCAGCATCCAAAGTGCAGCGAAATCAACGTTTTGGGCAAAAGCCCTTCATCAGGAATAAAGTTTTTAAGGTCAGGGTGGAATGTGTTGGTGAAGTTGATGAATTGCTCAACCTCCTCGCGGGAGCACAAGTTGGCGCCAATGCAGTCATCAATGTAGCGGAGGAAGAGGTGGGGAGTGGTGCCAGTGTAATTACGGAAGATCAACTGCTCTACATAGTCAACAAAGAGACAGACATAGCTGGGGCCCATACGTGTGCCCATGGCTACCCCTTTGGTCTGGAGGAAGTGGGAGGATTCAAAGGTGAAATGTTAAGTGTGAGGACCAGTTGGGCCAAACGAATGAGAGTGTCGGTGGAAGGGTACTGTTGGGGACGTCTGGAGAGGAAAAAACGGCGGGCTTGGAGGCCCTGGTCATGGCGGATGGAGGTGTAGAGGGATTGGATATCCATGGTGAAGATGAGGCATTGGGGGCTGGAGAAATGGAAGTCTTGGAGGAGGTGGAGGGCGTGGGTGGTGTCTCGAATGTATGTGGGGAGTTCCTGTACTGGGGGGGGGGGGGATAGGACAGTGTCGAGGTAGGTAGAGATGAGTTCAGTGGGGCAGGAGCATGCTGAGACAATGGGTTGGCCAGGGTAGTCAATAGACAATAGACAATAGGTGCAGGAGTAGGCCATTCAGCCCTTCGAGCCTGCACCGCCGTTCAATATGATCATGGCTGATCATTCCTAATCAGTATCCTCTTCCTGCTTTATCTCCATAACCCTTGATTCCACTATCTTTGAGAGCTCTATCCAACTCTTTCTTAAATGAATCCAGAGACTGGGCCTCCACTGCCCTCTGGGGCAGAGCATTCCACACAGCCACCACACTCTGGGTGAAGAAGTTTCTCCTCATCTCTGTCCTAAATGGTCTACCCCGTATTTTTAAGCTATGTCCTCTGGTTCGGCACTCATCCATCAGTGGAAACATGCTTCCTGCTGCCAGAGTGTCCATAATCTTATATGTCTCAATCAGATCCCCTCTTAGTCTTCTAAACTCAAGGGTATACAAGCCCAGTCGCTTCAGTCTTTCAGTGTAAGGTAAGCCCGCCATTCCAGGAATTGACCTCGTGAACCTACGCTGCACTCCCTCAATAGCCAGAATGTCTTTCCTCAAATTTGGAGACCAGAACTGCACACAATACTCCAGGTGTGGTCTCACCAGGGCCCTGTACAGCTGCTGAAGCACCTCTTTGCTTCTATACTCAATTCCTCTTGTTATGAAGGCCAGCATGGTATTAGCCTTCTTCACTACCTGCTGTACCTGAATGCTTGCCTTCTTTGACTGGTGTACAAGAACACCCAGATCTCTCTGTACTGCCCCTTTACCTAAATGGATTCCATTGAGGTAGTAATCTGCCTTCCTGTTCTTGCCACCAAAGTGGATAACCATACATTTATCCACATTAAACTGCATCTGCCATGCATCTGACCACTCACCTAACTTGTCCAGGTCACCCTGTAATCTCCGAACATCCTCATCACGTTTCACCCTGCCACCCAGCTTTGAATCATCAGCAAATTTGCTAATGTTATTGCTGATACCATCTTCTATATCATTAATATATATTGTACACAGCTGCGCTCCCAACACAGATCCCTGCGGTACCCCACTGGTCACTGCCTGCTATTCCGAAATGGAGCCGTTTATCACTACCCTTTGTTTCCTATCAGCCAACCAATTTTCAATCCAATCTAGTACTTTGCCCCCAAGACCATGCGCCCTACTTTTACTCACTATCCTCCTGTGTGGGACTTTATCAAAAGCTTTCTGAAAATCCAGATACACGACATCTACTGGATCTCCCTTGTCCATCTTCAGAGTGACATCCTCAAAAAATTCCAGAAGATTAGTCAAGCATGACTTCCCCTTCATAAATCCATGCTGACTCTGACCTATCCTGTTACTACTATCCAGATGTGTCGTAATTTCATCCTTTATAATAGACTCCAGCATCTTTCCCACCACTGAGGTCAGACTAACTGGTCTATAATTTCCTGCCTTCTCTCTCCCACCTTTCTTGAAAAGTGGTATAACATTAGCCACCCTCCAATCCTCAGGAACCGACCCCGAATCTATCGAACTCTGGAAAATAATCACCAATGCATCCATGATTTCCCGAGCCACCTCCTTCAGTACCCTGGGATGTAGACCATCAGGCCCCGGGGACTTACCAACCTTCAGACCTAACAGTCTCTCCAACACCAAATCCTGGCAAATATAAATTCCCTTAACTTCAGGTCCTTCAGCCACTGTTACCTCAGGGAGATTGCTTGTGTCTTCCCCAGTGAACACAGATCTGAAGTACCCATTTAATTCTTCTGCCATTTCTTTGTTCCCCGTAATATATTCCCCTGTTTCTGTCTTCAAGGGCCCAATTTTAGTCCTAACCATTTTTTTTGCCTTGCACATACCTAAAAAAGCTTTTACTATCTTCCTTTATATTATTGGCCAGTTTACCTTCGTACCTCATTTTTCCTCTGCGTATTTCCTTCTTAGTAATCCTCTGTTGTTCTTTAAAAGCTTCCCAGTCCTCAGTTTTCCCACTTATCTTTGCTGTGTTATACTTTTGGCTCTTTTAACTTTATATGTTTCTTAACTTCCCTTGTCAGCCACGGTGGCCCATGCCTCCTCCTGGGATCTTTCTTCCTTTTAGGAATGAACTAATCCTGCAACTTCTGCATTATACAAAGAAATATCCGCCATTGTTCCTCCACTGTCGTCCCTGCTAAGGTATTGCACCATTGAACTTTGGCCAGCTCCTCCCTCATAGCTCCATAGTTCCCTTTATTCAACTGAAGTCCTGTCATTTCCGACTGTACCCTCTCCCTCTCAAATTGCAGATTGAAGCTTAATGTATTGTGGTCACTACTTCCCATTGGCTCCTTCACTTCGAGGTCTCAGGCTTCGAGAGTAGTCAGGCTTGTGGATCTTGGGAAGGAGGTAGAACCGGGCAGTGCAGGGTTCCTGGACTATGAGGTTGGAAGCTGTGGGTGGGAGATCTCCTGAGGTGATGAGGTTCTGTATGGTCTGGGAGATGATGGTTTGGTGATGGGGGGTGGGGTCACGGTCGAGGGGGCAGTAGAAACATGTGTCCTCGAGTTGGCATTTGGCTTCAGCGGTGTAGAGGTCAGTGCGCCAGACTACCACTGCGCCCCCTTTATCTGCTGGCTTGATGGTGAGGTCAGGATTGGAGCAGAGGGATTGGAGGGCTGCACGTTGGGAGGGTGAGAGGTTGGAGTGGAGGAGGGGGGTAGACCGGTTGAGGCGGTTAATGTCCCAGCGGCAGTTGGAAATGAAGAGGTTGAGGGCAGGTAATAGGCCAGCGCGGGGTGTCCAGGTGGATGCAGTGTGTTGGAGGTGGGCGAAGGGGTCCTCAGAAGGTGGGCGGGAGTCCTGATTGTGAAAGTAAGCTCAGAGTCGGAGGCGACGGAAGAATTGTTCGACATCACGGCGTGTATTAAATTCATTGATGCGTGGACAGAGGGGGATGAAGGTGAGTCCTTTGCTGAGGACTGATCGTTCGTCCTCAGTGAGGGGGAGATCTGGAGGGATGGTGAAAACTCGGCAGGGCTGGGAGCTGGGATCTGGTGTGGGTGTGGAGCTGGGAGTGGGGTCGGAGCCAGTACCTGGAGTGGGTGTGATGGTGGGGGGAACGGGGGTGGAGTCATGAGCAGTGGTGGTGTTCCCCTCATTGTTCCTGGGGATGGGGATAGTGACAGTGGGGTCTGTGAGGGGCGTGTCAGCAGAATGCAGGTGAGTGGCGCTGGTGGGGGCGGAAGTGGTGGTGACCACGGCAGTAGGGGTGGCGGAAGTCATTGAGCGTGTGGTATTAGCGATGATGTGAGGGCCGGATGTGATGTCACGTGTGATGCATGAGGAATTGAGAGGGGCAGAAGTGGTTGTGGGAGTGGCCATGATGAGGGCGGATGTGACATCATCAATCAGCGTGGGGGTGGTAGCTGCATCAGCTGCATGGCTAATGGCGTCTGAGTCATTTCCGAGACCAGGGGAATCTTCTGGAATGTTTGAGGAGCGCTGGTGATGGAGGTGGGTAGATAAAAGTTTGTTGTACTTACAGTTTTTGATGTTTGAGATGGAATTGAAATACTGTTTGTTGAGAGTATGAATTCTCCTGAGGATGTAATACAGAGTGGGTCCTTTGCAATTCTGAGAGAGTGTGGCCCTCAGCTGAGGCAGGGCTGATTGGAGAGAGGTTAGGTGCCAGCGCATTGCTGCAAGCGTGGAGTGGAGGATCTTGAAGGAGAACTGTTGCTGGTGTTTTTGAATCTGTAGTCTGTACTGTTTGTCCTGTTCGGGTCCGAACTCTGCTGGTTTAAAGGTGGTCCGGAGTCCGTGTGGGATGAGTTGGTTACAGAGGTAGACACTGAGGAATCAAATGTGGCTGTGGTAGCGAGTTTGTTTCAGGACATGTTTGAAGAGCTTCAGGGCAGAGGAAATGACCTGGGAATTGCAGTGGGAGAGAGACTCCCTGAGATTCTTGTAGAGAGAGGAGGAAAACTTCTTCAAGGCAGGCATCCTTGCAAGAGGATTCGCAGTCAGGTTAAAACCAACGAGGTACAAACAATGACTGCAGATGCTGGAAACCAGATTCTAGATTAGTGGTGCTGGAAGAGCACAGCAGTTCAGGCAGCATCCAAAGTGCAGCGAAATCGACGTTTCGGGCAAAAGCCCTTCATCAGGAAGGATTTGCTGGATGGAATTGTTACTGAATGATATTGAGCCGCAGTACCGTATCTCACCAGCCGGTGGCGGTCCTGTACTGTGTTTCTGAAAAGGCTCCGAGGATCATCGATCAATTTGTAAATTCACTAAACAGTAAAAGTTTCCAGGGTCGAGCTGTTCCTGTGAATATATTTATTCTTTAACAACTGTTGGAAAACGTGGAAAATCATCAATAAAATAACGAAGAGTAAAAGGTGATTCCCAGATCCTCTTTCATTTCAAGAAGTCATTCCCAGAGGGATCGGGTGCCCTCTATTCTTGATGAAGGGCTTTCGCCTGAAATGTCGATTTTCCTGCTCCTCGGACGCTGCCTGACCTGCTGTGCTTTTCCAGCACCAGTCTAAACTAAACTCTGGTTTCCAGCATCTGCAGCCCTCACTTTTGCCTTGTATATAATTCCAGTTGAAAGATCCCAAGGGTTCAGAAAAGATTTACAAAGCTGTTGCCAGGTTTGGAGGCTTTGAGCTATAAGGAGAGGTTGAACAGACTGGAACTGTTTTCCCTGGAGCGTCAGAAGCTGAGGAGTGACCTTATAGAGGTTTACAAAATGATGGCATAGGTTGAGGGTGAACTATACATAAGAGACCTAAGGGGCAACTTTTTCATGCAGAGGGTGGTACGTGTATGCAATGAGCAGCCAGAGGAAGTGGTGGAAGCTGGTACAATTACAACATTTAAAAGCCATTTAAATGGGTCGATGAATAGGAAGGTTTTGGAGGAATATATGCCGGGTGCTGACAGGTGGGACTAGATTGGGTTGGGATATCTAGTCGGCATGGATGGGTTGGACCGAAGGGTCTGATTCCATGCTGTACATCTCTATGACTCTAAATCCAAGGAGATGAATGGGGAGCCACTAGGGATTGTCCAGGGAAAAGGTGCGAACTTTCTCCAATGTCTCTGATCAGCTGAACAGAGCCTGGAGCTGGCTCCTGTCAGTATAAGGGAACAGGAGGGAGAGGCAATCTGCAACATTAAAGTCTCAGGGTCAAACACAGAGACGGGAGACGGAAGTAAAAAGGAGGACATAGCGAGGGCTATAAGATGAAACACGATCCAATGGGGTTTCTGTTTAAAGACAAAATATTGCTCTGTGAAAGACACTCTTTGATCTGCCTGAAACCTGTTGGTCTTCCAGAACAAGGAGTTATTTTTAATTTCAAAAATATACTTTATTCATAAAATTATTTTGATATCTATACAATTGTTGATGCCATTCATACGTAAACATTGTTTCTTTACATACAGAGATCAGAATTAATCATTTGTATATACAAGTCTGTACATTTACTATCCAAATATTTAGCTGAGGCGTCAGCGGGGCCCAATTATGGGGGTGGGCCCCCTGTTCTTCTCAGACAGGCAGATGTTACTCGTGGTCTTTCCCCAAGCTTCAGTGCATCCCTCAGCACGTAGTCCTGGACCTTGGAATGTGCCAGTCTGCAACACTCAGTCGTGGTCAGCTCCTTCAGCTGGAAGATCAACAGGTTTCAGACCGCCCAGAGAGCGTCCTTCACCGAGTTGATGATCCTCCAGGCACAGTTGATGTTCATCTCGGTGTTTGTCTCGGGGAACAGACCATAGAGCACGGAGTCCCGCGTCACGGCGCTGCTTAGGACGAACCTTGACAAACCCCACTGCATTCCTCTCCAGACTTCTTCTGCGTAGGCACATTCCAGAAGGAGGTGTGTGACAGTCTCCTTTTCCCCCCCCCCGCCCCCCCGCAGCCTCTTCGAGGGCAGTGTGCGGTGCAGCTGAGAGTCCAGGCGTGCATAAAGGATCTCACAGGCAGAGCCCTTCTCACCACCAGCCAAGCCATGTCTTGGTGCTTGTTGGAAGGTTCTGGCGATGAGGCATTCTGCCAAATGGCTTTGACAGTCTGCTCAGAGAACTGCTCGATAGGATCCGCCCTCTCCCTTTCCTGAAAGGTCTCAAGGACACTATTTGCTGACCACTTCCTGATGGACTTGTGGTCAATGGCGTTTTTCTTCATAAACTTCTCCACGAAGGACAGGTGATACGGAACAGTCCAACTACTCGGAGCGTTCCGCGGCAGCGAGGCCAGGCCCATCCTTCGCAACACCGGGGACAGGAAGAACCTCAGTACGTAGTGACACTTGGTGTTTGCATATCGGGGATCCACACACAGCTTGATGCAGCCACACACAAAGGTGGCCATCAGGGTGAGGGTGGCATTGGCTGTATCTTTGTACAGTGAGTCCCTTCGGATCCGGTCCAACTTTGACCTCCATATAAACTGGAAGATGGCCTGGGTGACTGCAGCGGCACAGGTTCTGGGAATAGGCCAGACCCATGTCACGTATAACAGCAATGACTGTGCCTCACACCTGATAACCAGGTTTTTTCCTGTGATGGAGAGAGACCGTAGCTTCCATCTGCCCAGTTTCTGCCTCACTTTGCTGATACGCTCCTCCCAAGACTTGGCGCACACGCCCCAGCGCCCCTGAACCAAATACCCAGCACCTTCAGGTGTTCGCTCCTGACAGTGAAGGGGATCGAGGATTGGTCGGCCCAGTTCCTGAAGAGCATGGCCTCGCTCTTGCCTTGGTTTACCTTGGCCCCCGAGGCCCGGTCGAACTGGTCACAGATGCACATGAGTCTGTGCACAGACAGCAGACATCATCCATGTACAGGGAGGCCTTAACCTGTAGGCCCCCGTTGCCAGGAATAGTCACCCCTCTCAGGCTCGCATCCTTCCTGATGGACTCAGCAAATGGCTCTATGCAGCACACAAACAAGGCAAGAGAGAGAGGGCATCCCTGCCTGACTCCAGATCTGACTGGGAAGCTATCTGATTCCCACCCAATGATTGAGACTGCACTGACAATGTTGGTGTAGAGCAGTCTGATCCAATTGCAGATTCTCTCTCCAAAGCCCATTTTGGAGAGGACATCTCTCATATACCTGTGTGATATCCTGTCAAAGGCTTTCTCCTGGTCCAGGCTGATCAGGCAGGTGTCCAACCCTCTGTCCTGCACATAGGTGACCGTATCCCTGAGGAGTGTGAGACTCTCAGTGATCATCCTGCCCGGCACAGTTTCCACAAGCACCTCATGCTGTCCCAATGTCTGATATGTTCAAACAAACCATTCCCACTGAGTCCTGTCAGGGGCACTGACCCTTCAAAAATCGTCCCCTTTTACTTTGTGGATGTGGTTAATTACAGAATTGGTACGGTGCAGGACAAGGCCTGAGCATTTTAACTCAGTGTCAATACCTTCTCATTTCTTCATTACCCTGTACATTGTTTCTATTTGAATAATTATCCACACCCTGTTTAATGTGGAAATTTAATCTTCCTCCACCACACCCCCAGGCAGTGCACTCCAGGCCTCAGCCACTCACTGAGTCAAACTCTTTCCTCTCATCTTGAATTTGCTTGTTTTGCAAATTCCTTTAAAACAGTGCCCCTGGCTCTTGAGCCATTCACACTGGAAAGAGTGTTCCTTGTCTACTCTTTCCAAATCTCTGAATAATTTGGAAAACTTCCATCAAATCTCCTATTCTACTTCTTCCCTCCAAGGAACCCATGTCCAATTGAATCTTTCTTGATAACTGAAATGTCTTGTTTTGGGAACCATTATTGTAAATCTCTTCTGTTCTCTGTCCAATGCATTCACATTCTCTTCATTATGTAGCACCCAGAACTGCACACACCACTTCAGCAGAGCTCTGACTCCTGTCATATGCAAGTTCAGGTGTGGCAGGGTAAGACGCTCCAACCAGAGCACATCTGCTTCCCAATTCCCCTTTCCTTTTTTCCTCTCTTTGAACTATTTGTTGTCTCCGCTCCCCCCCGCCACCCCACCCCCCCCTCCCCACAACTCTTAACCTCTCCGGAGAAAGAAGTGATGGACGGGCCGAATCCCGGAGCGAAGGAGGACTGACATACTCGGAGCGACAGATGGGCTGAGTCATGAACGTCGGTACCTGGGAATCCTGGGGCGGAAAGAGGTGGAGGTGAATCCCAGTGCAGTGTGACTGACCTTGCTGTTAAGTGCCAGTGAGGAGAGGACTAGAGGTAGGAACGATGTTAGGCCTGGCGCCATGTGATGAGTTACTGCTTCTGGAATTCTTTACTAGAATATAATTTACATTCCTTTCAAAACTGGACCGTACTTGATATCTCTTTCACAATGTGTAAGTAATGATACTGCTTTCCTTTCAATCCTCTTCGTATAACAATATTTATTTTACTCTAAGTTTTATATCTAGCTACTTCTGCCTCCGATGGCGCTATTAAAATGCAGCCATTGTAAAGATTTATCACTGCACTCCTGTACTTTTGTACTGGAGTACAAGTGACAATAAAAGAGATTTGAGTCATCATCATTTTCCTGCTCCTTGTACTCTGTATTCTTGGGTTAAAGTAAGTTGTTGCACATCATGTGGTTTGGGGTTTATTGTTCCACAGGAAAGGTGGGTTTTTTGTGCTGTGTTTGTGCCTTGCAGCTCACTGACCCCTAGTTTTGTATCAGTTCTACCCTCCCCTAAATTCTATCAAGAATTTCAGTTGCATCTTCTCCAGTGAAAACAGGCACATGCATTCTCTGCCTTGGCCAGTTCCTTGTTACTGATTAGATTAGTTTAGGTTCCCAACAAGTCCACACTGACTCTCTGAAGAGTAATCCACCCAGACCCTTTTCCCTCTGGACTTATGCACCTAACATTATGGCCAATTCACCTAATCTGCACATTTTTGGATTGTGGGATGAAACTGGAGCACCTGTAGAAAACCCATGCAGACATGGGGTGAACATGCAACATCTACACTGACAGTCGCCCAAGGCTGGAATTGAACCCAGGTCCCTGGCACTGTGAGGCAGAGTGCTAACCACTGAGCCACTGTGCCAACCATAATTTACTCACCAGACTCAGCCTCTGAGGGTCTTCAGCTCCTCTCACTGAATAGAGTGAGGTTACCAGTTGGGCTCTGAATTGGAGAAAGTAGACAGTGATATGAATAAAAAATCCCATTACAGGGAGAGAAATGGTTCAAATGGAGCCTTGATCAAAGTGACTGCTGTTGTGAGGATTTCAAACCAACACCAGATACTGGGTCTGTGTGTTCAAACATCAAGCTGTCTGTATGTTTCAGCAGCGAGAAGTCACTCTCAACTGGGAACCCAGGAGATCACTTCAATGGAAGAGCTTCAAGCATCTTCATATTATTCTGTGACAATAGAGCTGCCTCCAACAGGGACTGAGATCATGAACAAAGGGCAATTGAGGACATTGCAACAATGATTCAGAATCGACATCATCAGGTCATTTCATTCAGAAATGGAAGAAGCCATTGTCCCAATCAATAGCCCAGAAAACATCCACCCCATCATGGAAGGAGATACACCCTTCAATATTCGGATCGATTTGTGAGTCAGGGATACCATTTCCCCGAAATCCCTTACTGTTTCAAACTCGCCTGCATCCCCGTCCTGTGAAGGGCCTGATCTGACTCCACCGCCTGTGAGAGTCCCTATTGGGAAAACTCCCCTCTCACTCCGGTCTGGGCCACCCAGACAACCCCCAACAACTCCATGTGGCAGTGAGTCCCACATTCCCATCATGCTCTGGGAAAATGCGGTGCCCATTAAAGAGAAGGAGACTCTCATGGAGACTCCCCCTGCCCCCTCTCCGGGAGAGGGAGATACAATCTGAGGGAGAATTCCTGCAGTAGGCCCGGTTTGATTGAAAATATTGGGGTTTGAGTCCCCAGGGGGAATTCCCTGAACTGCCCGCTGTATTTAGTGGGAACCAGCAGTGAGCCTGGAGAAATGGTGGAAACGACACCAACAGGATTCCCACTGATGTCCTGCCCCAAGCTGCAGCCAATTCTGGGCCTGCCCTTTCGGAAGGATGTCAAGGCCAAAGGGATGGTGCAAGGGGAGATTTCCCTGAATGGGACCAGGGATGAGGCTCTTCAGTTCTGTGCAGTGACTCCCAAAGTGAGGATTGAGAGGATCCTGGTGGATTGTAAGGGAGAGGTGAGGAGGCGCTGGACAATATGTTTCAGCTTATCTTGCCCACAACTTGACCATCCGTGCCTTGGGCTGCTTTGGAAATGAAGGATATGAAGGAGAGCAGCAGGCTGCCAGTCACTCCCAGGACAAAATCCCCACCCCCTCCCATCCTCTCTCCACCCACCTACCCCACTCCCAAACGACCTTCCCTCTCACCTCCCGGCTTCAGGGTTTCCCTGTCGCTGCTCTAACGCTGTTTATTCCTCATTCTGCTCTGGGGGCTGTCTCTGCCTCTCAGAGTGTTCACGATAGAGACAAATTTCCTTGAATATATGCAGTGACTGAGCTGAATGTGTTTAGCAGCGCAGTGATACTGAAACTGGGAACGGTTTGAGTCTGGAAGTGCTGACGGTGAACATGGCTTCCAGACAGCAGGGAGAGAGTTTAACCGAGGAGATAATTTGTCCCATTTGTCAGGATTTCTTAACCGATCCGGTTACACTGGATTGTGGTCATAATTTCTGCAGCTCCTGTATCAACCAGAGTTGGGAAAACCAGGAGATAAACTCCTGCCCGGAATGTAATCAGGAATTTCCTCAAAGAAACCTCTAGGTAAATCAGGCTTTGACGAATCTGGCCAAAATAGCTCAAAAATTATGTCTGAAACTGCAAGAGAAGGAAAGTATGTTTCACTGTGAGGAACATGAGGAAGAATTGAAGCTGTTTTGTGAAACTGACAAGAAACTGAACTGTCTGGTTTGGAGAGATTCCTGGAAACACAGGGAGCACCACTTCATCCTGGTTAAAGAAGCTGATGAAATCTATAAGGTTAAAAGGAACAAATTTCATCCTTGATTATTTCATCACATTTTAATGTCCAAAACTTTTACTTCCCAAATTTTCTCTCCCAATCTCAGGATTGCGTGAAGTCTTCCTTAGATTCTCTGACAGAGAAGAAATTGGCAGCTCTAGAATTGAAGCAGCAGCAGAAACAAAAGATTTCATAAATTCAGGTAAAAATCTTCCAGAGCTCAACATTGAAATTTGAGTTGTTCATTTGTTATTTTTAACACATGAACATTTTGTTTTTATATTTCTCTGACAGGAGGAATCCAGCAGTCTGCAGACCCACGTCAAATCCGAGTTCAATAAAATGCACCAGATTCTCACGAGAAGGAGCAGAGTTTACTCTGAGATCTCCGGGAACAAGAGGAAAGCGCTCTGAAAGCAATGGAGCAAAATCTTTAGATTTAAATTTAAATTCTATTCAAAAGACTCTCAAAGTTGGAGAAACAGTTGGAACAAAAAGACAGAGTGCTATTTCTGAAGGTGAGGGATAATATTTCAGTGCAAGTGTGACTGAACAGTGCCAGCATGACTCAGACACCCATCCTCCTTCATCCCCCTTGTCATTCCCTCCCTCTGCTCCATTCTCTCTCATGGGTTTCTCTACTTTCCTGTTCATACATTTTCCTCAGTCATACTGTGACAGTGGATTCCATATTCTCATCACTTTCTTGATGAAGATCTTTTTTCCTGAACACCCTGTTGGATTTATTGTGGCGAGATGATGTTCACAGATCCATTTTCAGATTCGTTTTAAGTGAAAACATTTTCAATGAATCAATTGAATTGACCACTTTCTTAATTTTAAACATTCGAATCAGATCTTTACGCCAGTAAAATATATTAATGTTTCTTTTAATCCTTTGCAATTGCTTTAAATTTTTATACATTATTTTGGTATTTAATGTTCTTTGTGTCACATCCTCTTTCTATTCAATGTCTGCAACAAACAGAATTGACAATTCCCAGCAGCTTGTAACAATGTGAGTGCAATAGCTGCTTTCTGAAAATAGACAGTCAGTGTCTGTCAACTCAGATTGTGTTTTTTTTATTTCAGGAGGAAGTATCTCGGAAGACGAGGTAGGACATGCACTTTACTGCAACTCAGTTCATACTTGTGAAGTTACTCAGAAAAGTCTTTAAAGTGACTTCATAACCAATTAATGTCTAATATTTACAGGATTAGTGATGAGGCTATCAATAGAACATAGAACATAGAACAATAGAGCACAGAACAGGCCCTTTGGCCCACGATGTTGTGCCAAATATTTGTCCTAGCTTAAGCACCCATCCATGTACCTATCCAATTGCCACTTCAAGGTCACCACTGATTCTGACTCTGCCCCTTCCACAAGCTGCGCATTCCATGCCCCCACCACTCTCTGGGTAAAGAACCTACCCCTGACATCCCCCCCTATACCTTTACCCTTCGTCTTAAATTTATGTCCCCTTATAACACTCTGTTGAACCCGGGGAAAAGGTTTCTGACTATCTACTCTATCTATTCCCCTCATCATCTTATAAACCTCTATCAAGTCACCCCTCATCCTTCACCGTTCCAATGAGAAAAGGCCTAGCACTCTCAACCTATCCTCGTTCGACCTATTCTCCATTCCAGGCAACATCCTGGTAAATCTTCTCTGCATCCTCTCCAAAGCTTCCAGATCTTTCCTAAAGTGAGGCAACCAGAACTGCACACAGTACTCCAAATGTGGCCTTACCAAGGTCCTGTACAGCTGCAACAACACTTCATGACTCTTGAATTCAATCCCTCTGCTAATGAACGCTAATACACCATAGGCCTTCTTACAAGCTCTTTCTACCTGAGTGGCAACTTTCAAAGATCTATGAACATAGACCCCAAGATCCCTCTGCTCCTCCACCTTACTAAGAACCCTACCGTTAACCCTGTATTCCGCATTCTTATTTGTCCTTCCAAAATGGACAACCTCACACTTGACAGGGTTGAACTCCATCTGCCACTCCTCAGCCCAGCTCTGCATCATATCTAAGTCCCTTTGCAGCCGACAACAGCCCTCCTCACTATCCATAACTCCACCAATCTTCGTATCATCTGCAAATTTACTGACCCACCCTTCGATTCCCTCTTCCAAGTCATTAATAAAAATTACAAATAGCAGAGGACCCAGAACTGATCCCTGTGGAACTCCACTTGTAATTGGGCTCCAGGCTGAATATTTACCATCTACTACCACCCTCTGACTTCGACCGGTTAGCCAGTTTTCTATCCAACTGGCCAAACTTCCCTCTATCCCATGCTTCCTGACTTTCCGCATAAGCCTACCATGGGGAACCTTATCAATTGCCATACTAAAATCTATGTACACTACATCCACTGCTCTACTCTCATCCACATGCTTGGTCACCTCCTCAAAGAGTTCAATAAGACTTGTAAGGCAAGACCTACCCCTCACAAATCTGTGCTGGCTGTCCCTAATCAAGCAGTGTCTTTCCAGATACTCATAAATCCTATCCCTCTGTACCCTTTCCATTACTTTGCCTACCACCAAAGTAAGACTAAGTGGCCTGTAATTCCCGGGGTTATCCCTATTCCCTTTTTTGAACAGGAGCACAACATTCACCACTCTCCAGTCCCCTGGTACCACCCCCATTGACAGTGAAGACGAAAAGATCATTGCCAAAGGCTCTGCAATTTCTTCTCTTGCTTCCAACATAATCCTAGGATATATCCCGTCAGGCCCGGGGGACTTGTCTATCCTCAAGTTTTTCGAAATGCCCAACACATCTTCCTTCCTAACAAATATCTCTTCTAGCTTACCAGTTCGTTTCACACTCTCCTCTTCAACAATACGGTCCCTCTCATTTGTAAATACTGAAGAAAAGTACTCGTTGAAGACCTCTCCTATCTTCCGACTCAATACACAGTCTCCCACTGCTGTCCTTGATCGGACCTACCCTCAGTCTCGTCATTCTCATGTTTCTCACATATGCATAAAATGCCATGGTGTTATCCTTGATCCTACCCGCCAAAGATTTTTCATGCCCTCTCTTAGCTCTCCTAATCCCTTTCTTCAGCTCCCTTCTGGCTATCCTGTATCCCTCCAACGCTCTGTCTGAACCTTGTTTCCTCAACCTTTTGTAAGCCTCCTTCTTCCTCTTCACAAGACATTCAACCTCCCTCATCAACCAAGGTTCCCTCACATGACCATCTCTTTCCTGCCTGACAGGGACATACATATCAAGGACACGTCGTATCTGTTCCTTGAAAAAGTTCCACATTTCAACGTCATCCTTCCTTGACAGCCTATGCTCCCAACTTATGCTCCTCAGATCCTGTCTTACAACATCGTATTTACCCTTCCCCAAATTGTAAAACCTACCCTGTTGCACGCACCTATCTCTCTCCATAACCAAGGTGAAAATCACAGAATTGTGGTCATCATCACCAAAAATGTTCACCCACTAACAATCCCATCACTTGTCCCATTTCGTTACCAAGTACCAAATCCAATATGCCGTCCTCTCTGGTCGGACAATCTACATACTGAGTTAGAAAAGCTTCCTGAACACACTGCACAAACACCGCCCCATCCAATCTACTTGATCTAAAGAGCTTCCAATCAATATTTGGGAAGTTGAAATCGCCCATGACTCCGACCCTGTGGCTTCTGCACCTTTCCAAAATCTCTTTCCCAATCTGTTTCTCCACATCTCTGCTGCTATTGGGGGGCCTATAGTAAACACCCAACAAGGTGACTGCACCTTTCCTATTTCTGACTTCAGCCCATACTACCTCCAAAGGCAGATCCCCCTCGAACTGTCTTTCTGCAGCCATTATACCATTTTTAATTAGCAATGCCACCCCCTCCCTCCTTTTTAACCACCCTCCCTAATCTTACTAAAAGATCTGTAACCAGGAATCTCCAAAAACCATTCCTGTCCCTCTTCTATCCAAGTATCCGTGATGGCCACAACATCGTAGTCTCAGGTACTGATCCACGCCTTAAGTTCACCCACCTTATTTCTGATAGTCCTTGCGTTGAAGTATATACACTTGAAACCATCTCTGTGTCCGCAAGTATTCCCTGTCAGTGCTACCTTCTCCACAGCCTCCCTACATTCTTGGACATCCTGACAAACAGCTAACCTACTTGCTGGACTACAAGTCCGGATCCCATCCCCCTGCCAAATTGATGTGTGATTCACAGATGGTGTCCTGTCCACTGAAAAATTCAACAGTTTACCGTTTCCAGTGTGGAGAAAAATGTTGGATGCCATTAAACCTGGTAAAGCTCAAATAAGTTCCTATGTCCTGATTTATATTTTGAACTTTGGGCTGTTATGTATACAGTTACCAAAGGTAGTATAATTAAGCATTCAGTTACAAAGAACACTGGACAAGTAATCACTTTAACTGTCAATTGACTTGGTGTAGCATAAAGGAGCCCTCACAAAACTAGAGTCAAAAGGAATCAAGGCAAAATTCTCCACCGATTTGAGCCAAATCGAGCACAAGGAAGGTGGTTGTGATTGTCTGAGATCAATCCTTTCAGATCTAGGACATTTTTAGAGGAAATTATTCCACATCTTCAGCTGCCTACATTTTCAACATCTCTTGTCATCCAGGGTTCATGAATCTTGTGGCCCTTATCTTTCATCCTCATCGGAACATCTTGGTTCTGAAGTCTTATCTATGCCTTTTCAAATTCCCCCACTTGCCAGATGTGGACTTGCCCTCAAACTGCTGCCCACCCAATCTAATTCATGCAGTTCCTATCTAATGCTGTTGCAATTAGGACGCCCTCAATTTTGCACTTTCACCCAAACTTCACTTTGACCTGAGGGTCATAACTATCCTTATCCATAACTGACTTAAAAGTGAAGGAATTATGATCGTTGTTCAAAATTATCCCCCACTGAATCTGAAAGAGATAATGAAAATGTGATCATCTGACCAGGCTCATTCTCCAATGCAATGTCTAGTATGGTATTATCCCCAGTTAAACGAACTACCTATTGTTTCAAGACCCCCGCCCCCTGGATATACCTAACAAATTCTGTCCCATCTAAGCCCTTGGCACGAGGGAATCCTTTGGGAAGTTAAAATCACACATTACAACAAACCTGTTATTTTTACATCTTTCCATGATTCGCCAACATATCTGATCCTCTACCTCCTTCTGGCTGTTGGGAGGCCTATAGTATAACCCCATCAAAGTGATTGCACCTTTCATATTCCTAACTAGATGAACCCTCCAAGATGATTGTGTTTAGTGCAGCTTTGATCAGTATTGCAACACCCTTACCCGTTTTACACCTCTCTTGATTATGCCTGAAACATCGAAACCCTGGAATGTTGAGCTGCCAGTCCTGCCCTTGTCTAAACCAAGTCTTTGTATTGCCATAACATCCATACATTAGTCTGGGCTCTATGCTTATCTGCCCTACCTGTTGTTCTCCTTTGTTGTACTAAAATAAATACATCTCAGACTGCCGGTCCCACTGCATCCATTAACCTGGCACATTGTGTATTGTGCTGGAGGACATTGGTGGCGTGTTCATGAATAGTTCAGTTGGCTGGATCATTGGTTTGCAGAGCAGTGTGATGCCAACAGCATGGGTTCAATTTCCATCACCACTTTAAGGTTACTCTGAAGGACTTTCCTTCTCAACCTCTTCCCTCACCTGATGTCTGATGGCCCTCAGGTTAAATCACCACCAGTCACTTTTCTCTAATAAGAGAGCAGGCCCTGTGGTCTGCTAAGACTATGGTGACAGAACAAAAACTTCACTCTGCCTTCACTCAGGAGGAGGAGGAGGAGGAGGGTATTGGAGGGGGAGGGACTGTGGGGTTCTTGAGGAGACTAACTTCAGAGGCAAGCGGATATTGGAGGTTTTGATAATTACCAAATCACCAGGTTCAGATGGGTTGTATCCCAGGTTTCTGTAGAAGGTGAGGGAGGAAATTCCAAGAACTCTGACACAAACTTAAAATTCCTTTCTGGCCACATTGGAAGTGCGAAAGAACTGGAGACAAGCTAATGCAGGTTACATGTTTCAAGAAGGATGGTAGTGGTAAATCAGAGAATTACAGACCAGTGAGTCTCAGATCAGTGTGGGAAAACTATTGGATAAACTCTGAAGGAGAGAATTAATCCCAACCTAGAGAGGAAAGGTGTGACTGTGTGGGTCAGCATGACTTTCTCAGAGGGAACTCATGCTGAACAAAATTGATTGCACCTCCCCACAACCACACGGCCCACAACATATGCGCACGCGCACGCACACACACACACACACACACACACACACACACACACACACACACTCCTTCCACCACACTGTCAAATGACACCGCCCTCACCCTCCCCAACACACATACACTGTCACACGCAACATCCCTCACAAGCCAAGAGACAACCTCTAATTTTCTGGGTTTTTTTATTCTTAGTCTCAGTGACCCTGGATGTGGAAACTGTGAACCCATGGCTCGAGGTGTCTGAGGATCTGAAGAGTTTGAGGTGGACTGGGACCCAGAGGAGTCTCCCTGACAGTGAGAAGAGGTTTACGCACTGTCCCTGTGCCCTGGTATTAGAGGGATTCACATTAGGGAAACACTACTGGGTCATGGAGTGGAGGGGAATCGGTACTGGAGTCTGTGAGTGGCCTCAGAATCTGAGGAGAGGAAGAAATGGGTCAGTCTGAGCCCAGAGAATGGATTCTGGAACATGGGGCAGATTGAGGGTCAGTTTCATATAAACTTCCACCCTCCATTCCATCCTCTTGTCAGTCAGATGCCCAGGAAGGTGGGAGTTTATCTCAGTTATGAATCTGGGACAGTTTCATTTTACAATGTAGACATCAAGTCCCATCTCCATACTTCCACTGGAAATAAATTCACTGAGAAACTTTATCCTTTCTTTGAAACATCTTACTTAAACCAGTTTCTGAGAATCTGATCCAGTTTGAATCTGGATCTGAGAAAGGAGCAGGAACTTGAGGTCACAACATTCCTGACCTCATAGTGATCTAATGTCAGTGTATTCTTGAATCATGGGCATCTCTGGCTGACCAGCATTTATGCTTGTCCATAACTGCTATTGAATTTAATGGCTTGCTCGGCCATTTCAAAGGGCAGTTGTGATTCAACCACATTGTTATGGATGTGGAGTCACATGTAGGCCAGACCAGGTGAGGATGGCGGACTTCCTTCCCTGAAGGACATTGATGAGCCAGATGCAAATTGTTTCATGGTTATCAATAACTTTTTGACACCAGTTTTCTTTTTAATTGAATTCAAATTCTACCATCTGGTGAGATTTGAATCTGATCTCCAGAACATTACCTGAACTTCTGGATTAATAGTCGAGTGATGAAATCAAGAGGCCATCATTTCCCCATGTCAGGGTGTTATTAAAGTATTAGGTTCTGGGTCAGAAGTCAGGGTTTGGGGGTCAGAAAACAGCATGAACGAAAGGTTGTCACTCAATGTATCATTGAATTTCCAGTTGTATTTTATAAAATCCTAATCAAGCTGTAAATAAATTTAATGAAAATGCATGTGTCTCAGTATTAATATGAAAAGTAAATTAAATCTCCTGTGCCTCTCTTTCACTTATTCACTGCTTCAGTCAAACCCCTTAGTTCCACCTCCTCACCTGTTTCCCAGCCTGGAGCTGGGATTTCTCTGTGTATCCATCTCACATTCTGCACCTGGACCATGAAATCCTGAGGGACAAGTCCAAACACTGAAGTGTGACAAAGCTGCATTTACATAGCATCCTCTATTAAGCTGCTTGTATCATCTGTTGGGGAAAAAGTGGAAAGTCTTATATCAGTTGATGTGAAAGTAAGAGGTGAGTCCCAAATCCTCTTAAAATCTAGGAAAGGTTCATTCCCAGTAGGATTGAGTGGATTTTATTTTTTGTTACAAGATCCCAAACAAATACAAGAAGTTGAACAGGGAGCCACTGTCCAGTGAAAAGTTAAAAACGTTTTTCAAATGTCTCTGATCAGCTGATTAGAGCCTGGAACTGGTTCCTGTCAGCGTAAGGGAACAGGAGGGAGAGGCAACCTGAAACATTAAAGTCTCAGATACAAACAGAGTGACTAAAAACAAAACCCAGAAGTAAAAAGCAGGAATGCAGTGAGGCTTGTGAGATGAGACATGACCCACTGGGGTTTCCACTTAAAGTGAAATAATTCAGTCCTGTCCAATACAAGCTAACAGAACTTTTATAAATCAACAGCTCCTCAATAGTTTGTGGACGAAAGACCCCAGATAGTAGCCCTTTATCTACGTGTTGGGATGTAACTAATTTCTGGTCATATTTGGCAAAGGTTCTACTTTTGCATTTGGATGGACAGTTGTTACATGTCGCTGGAGTAGTACTGAAGATCAAGCCCTGCTATTCCTGCAATCTACGACACAATAAAATATAGGAGCAGATGCGGGTCATTCATTCCATCAAGTCTGCTTTCCCATTCAATAAAATTATAGCTCATCCAATAAACCTCAACTCCACGTTTCTGCTTTTTCCCATAACTCTTGATTCCCTTCCTGATCTGTCAATGATAACCTTGAATATACTGAAAGATCCAACCTCGAAGCCCTCTATGATGAAGAGTTCAGGGTTCTCTGAGAGAAGACATTTCTTTATATCTCTTTTTAAATGTGCAACATTTTATTCTGAGATTATGCCTTGTGCTCATGAGAATATGAGGGAAAGATAGGTACAAACATAAAAAACAGAGAGGAAATGCTTCTTCAAACATTTGAGAAAGAAAATGCTGAACAGCGGCAGTGCTTATTTGTTCCCCAGCACCATATTGTGAGCATGCAGGAGTAGGACACGGTGAGGAACAACAAGTGTGTAAATCTTTATTTATATCCCACCACCAGGAAGAAAGGAAACACCAGTGTTACCAATGACAAGCAGTGCCCTTCTCAACAAAGGGCAATGCTGCATGATCAGTGAAGGGGAGGGCAAGGATTAAATTAAAATAGAGTTGGAGGGGGAAATAAACACTTCACTCCTTATGGTGCCCATCTCTCCCTGAAAATCTCAAGGGTGTTGGTGAACACTGCGTGCTTCTTCCCCAGGGACGCCTGGGCTCAGATGTAACCATGGAAGAGGGGCAGGTAATTGGTCCTAACAACCAGCTCCACGGTATGTTGCCTGGATCTGTTTATTGCTGGTTTGCCGGCCCAGGAGCAGAAGGACTTCTGTTTTTTTTTCTTTTTTTTCTTTCTTGGAATTTTTTCACTGCAGCAGCAAGAGTACATCATGTCTCCCTCCAACTCCAGTTTGATTTTGTCTCACCTTTCATGGTGGATCTCAGTTTCCCAATGAAATACCTCAACTGAGGCTGATATCCAGCATCAAGTCACTTGTTACTTACATGTGGAGAGTACCTTGACACTGATCCACCTAGCTCAGTGCCAGCTGTCAGTTTGAACTGAATGGCATTCCTGTTCTTTTTTTTATATCTTATTATTCCCACGCTACTGCCTAACAGCGATAGTCCTGATTTTCCCCCAGCACCCACATCACGTGTCTGTTAGTGTCAGACACAGTAAAAAACAACAAGTGTAGAAATCATTCTTTATATTCCACCGCCAGGAAGAAAGGAAATACCAGAGTGGCCAATAACAAGCATTGCCCTTCTCAACAAAGGGCAATGATGTGCGATCAAACAGTGAAGGGGAGGGCAGGGATTAAATCAACATAGAGTTGGATGGGGAAATAAAACACTCCACACCCTGTGGTGCCTATCTCTGCCTGAAAATCTCAAGGGTGTTGGTGGATACCATGTGCTCCTAACCCGAGGAAATCTGGGCTCAGATATAACCACAGAAGAGGGGCAGACAATCGACCAAAATGACCCCTCCACTGCCTGCTGCCTGGACCTGTTTATGGCCAGTTTGGCCAGGCCCAGGAGCAGAAGAACCTCAGTTTTTTTTTAACAGTTTGGTTCTCAGCTGTCGTCTGCTGAAATCTTGACATTTGAAATAACTCCACAAGAGACTTGTATCCCATCACCACGTCACACCTTCTTTACACATGAACAGTCCTTGGCTTTAGTGCCACCTCTTCAGAGCCAGCTGTCAGAGCGCCAGAATCTCTGACACTCCTGTTTTTTTCTTTTACCTTGATACAGCTCCAACTACCTCAGAGCCAGCTGTCAGAGTGAGCAGGATGCCTGAGACTCCTTTTTTTTTCTTAGGCAGCTCTCAGAGTGAGCAAACCCCTGACACTTCTGTTTTTTTTAGCTAGCTCAGTACTGGCTTTTAGAGTGAACATAACCCTTGCCACTTCTGTTTATTTTCTTCTTTTTTTCCCACCTAACTGTGGTAGTGCTTATTTTTCCCCCAGCACCCATGGTGTGTGTGTACAGGTGCGAGACACAGTGAGAGACACAAGGTGTACGAATCTTTATTCAATTTCCACCACCAGGAAGATAGCAAAACACCCAAGTGACAAGCACTGCCCTTCACATCAAAGGACAATGCTGTGTGATCAAACAGTGAAAGGGAGGGCAGGGATTAAATCAAAATAGAGTTGGAGGGGGAAATAATGCACTCCACTCCCTGTGGCGCCCACCTCTCCCTGAACAACTCCAGGGTGTTGGTGGAGACCGCGTGCTCCTTTTCCAAGGACACCCGGGCTCTAACGTAACTGCGGAAAAGGGGCGGGCAGGCATTTCGCCCTAATGACCCCATCCATGGCCCATTGCCTGGACCTGTTTCTGGCCAGTTTGGTCAGGCCCAGGATCAGAAGAACTTCTGTTTTTTTTTGCACACGCACACACACACATTGATGCAGCTCCCTCAGAGCCAACTCTCAGAGTCAACAGGGGTTCTGACACTCCTGTTTATTTTTATTTCTTTTTATTTGCAGTAGTGCTTATTTTTTCCCCAGCACCCATGGTGTGTGTGTGCAGGTGTGAGACACAGTGAGAGACACAAAGTGCACGAATCTTTATTCAATTTCCACCACCAGGAAGATAGGAAAACACCCCAGTGGCCAGTGACAAGCAGTGCCCTTCACATCAAAGAGCAATGCTATGTGATCAAACAGTGAAGGGGAGGGCAGGGACTAAATCAAAATAGAGTTGGAGGGGGAAATAATGCACTTCACTCCCTGTGGCGCCCACCTCTCACTGAAAAACTCCAGGGTGTTGGTGGACACCGCGTGCTCCTTCTCCAGAGACACCCAGGTTCTAACGTAACCACAGAAGAGGGGCAGGCAGTCGGCCCTAACGACCCCCTCCATGGCCCACTGCCTGGACCTGTTTCTGGCCAGTTTGGTCAGGCCCAGGATCAGAAGAACTTCTGTTTATTTATTTTTTTCCTTTTTCTTTTATTTAATCCCCACACTACCGCCTAACTGTGGTAGTGCTTATTTTTTCCCCAGCACCCATGGTGTGTGTGTGCAGGTGTGAGACACAGTGAGAGACACAAAGTGCATGAATCTTTATTCAATTTCCACCACCAGGAAGATAGGAAAACACCCGAGTGGCCAGTGACAAGCACTGCCCTTCACATCAAAGGGCAATGCTGTGTGATCAAAAACAGTGAAGGGGAGGGCAGGGACTAAATCAAAATAGAGTTGGAGGGGGAAACAATGCACTCCACTCCCTGTGGCGCCCACCTCTCCCTGAACAACTCCAGGGTGTTGGTGGACACCGCGTGCTCCTTCTCCAGAGACACCCGGGCTCTAACGTAACCGCGGAAGAGGGGCAGGTAGTTGGCCCTAACGACCCCCTCCACGGCCCGCTGCCTGGACCTGTTTCTGGCCAATTTGGTCAGGCCCAGGATCAGAAGAACTTCTGCTTATTTTTTTTTACTTTTTTTTTCTCTTTTTTTTAATTTAACCCCCACACTACCGCCTAAGTGCGGTAGTGCTTATTTTTTACCCCTGCACCTATGGTGTGTGTGTGTAGATGTGAGACGTGAGACACAGTGAAAGACACAAAGTGCACAAATCTTTATTCAATTTCCACCACCAGGAAGATAGGAAAAACACCCGGGTGGCCAGTGACAAGCACTGCCCACAGGGCAATGCTGTGTGAGCAAAACAGTGAAGGGGAGGGTAGGGACTAAATCAAAATAGAGTTGGAGGGAGAAATGATGCACTCCACTCCCTGCGGCGCCCACCTCTCCCTGAACGACTCCAGGGTGTCGTTGGACACCGCGTGCTCCTTCTCCAAGGACACCCGGGCTCTAACGTAACCCCGGAAGAGGGGCAGGCAGTCGGCCCTAACGACCCCCTCCACGGCCCGCTGCCTGGACCTGTTTCTGGCCAATTTGGTCAGGCCCAGGATCAGAAGAACTTCTGTTTATTTTTTTTTATTTTTTTTTCTTCTTTTTTTTTGATTCAAATGTTTGCTCCTGAATCAGGAGTGTAGATTTAGAAACTCTTCCAGCTCCATAGATCCAGCTTGGAAGAATGTGCTGTTTAATTTGGGACTTTGTTACTGAACTAACTCCATAGAGGCTGGTATGCCATTACCAAGTCACCCTTTATTTACACATTCATAGTACATGACACTGACCCATCTAGCACAGAGCCAGCTCCTAGAGTGACAGAACCCCTGAAACTCCTGTTTTTTTTTCTCCAGGGTGTTGGTGGACACCGCGTGCTCCTTCTCCAAGGACACCCGAAACTCCTGTTTATTTATTTATTTATTTTTTCTTTCCCCAGCACCCATGGTGTGTGCGTTCAGGTGTGAGACACAGTGAAAAGACACAAAGTGCACAAATCTTTATTCAATTTCCACCACCAGGAAAGATAGGAAAAACACCCGAGTGGCCAGTGACAAGCACTGCCCTTCAAACCACAGGGCAATGCTGTGTGATCAAAACAGTGAAGGGGAGGGTAGGGACTAAATCAAAATAGAGTTGGAGGGAGAAATGATGCACTCCACTCCCTGTGGCGCCCACCTCTCCCTGAACGACTCCAGGGTGTCGTTGGACACCGCGTGCTCCTTCTCCAAGGACACCCGGGCTCTAACGTAACCCCGGAAGAGGGGCAGGCAGTCGGCCCTAACGACCCCCTCCACGGCCCGCTGCCTGGACCTGTTTCTGGCCAATTTGGTCAGGCCCAGGATCAGAAGAACTTCTGCTTATTTTTTTTCTTTTTTTTTCTTTTTTTTCCTTATCATTTTTTATTCTTTTCTTTTTTTTGTTTTTCTTTCTTCTTTTTTTTTTCTTTTTTTTTCCTTTTTTTCTTATTTAACCCCCACACTACCGCCTAAGTGCGGTAGTGCTTATTTTTTCCCCCAGCACCCATGGTGTGTGTGTGCAGGTGTGAGACACAGTGAAAAGACACAAAGTGCACAAATCTTTATTCAATTTCCAAAACCAGGAAGATAGGAAAAACACCCGGGTGGCCAGTGACGAGCACTGCCCTTCAAACCACAGGGTAATGCTGTGTGATCAAAACAGTGAAGGGGAGGGTAGGGACTAAATCAAAATAGAGTTGGAGGGAGAAATGATGCACTCCACTCCCTGTGGCGCCCACCTCTCCCTGAATGACTCCAGGGTGTCGGTGGACACCGCGTGCTCCTTCTCCAAGGACACCCGGGCTCTAACGTAACCCCGGAAGAGGGGCAGGCAGTCGGCCCTAACGACCCCCTCCACGGCCCGCTGCCTGGACCTGTTTCTGGCCAATTTGGTCAGGCCCAGGATCAGAAGAACTTCTGCTTTTTTTTTCTTTTTTTTCTTTTTTTTTTTCTTTTTTTTTTCTTTTTTTCTTTTTTTTTCTTTTTTTTTAAATTTAACCCCCACACTACCGCCGAAGTGCAGTAGTGCTTATTTTTACCCCAGCACCCAAGGTGTGTGTGTGCAGGTGGGAGACACAGTGAGAGACACAAAGTGTACGAATCTTTATTCAATTTCCACCACCAGGAAGATAGGAAAGACACCCGAGTGGCCAGTGACAAGCACTGCCCACAGGGCAATGCTGTGTGAGCAAAACAGTGAAGGGGAGGGTAGGGACTAAATCAAAATAGAGTTGGAGGGAGAAATGATGCACTCCACTCCCTGCGGCGCCCACCTCTCCCTGAACGACTCCAGGGTGTTGGTGGACACCGCGTGCTCCTTCTCCAAGGACACCCGGGCTCTAACGTAACCCCGGAAGAGGGGCAGGCAGTCGGCCCTAACGACCCCCAACACGGCCCGCTGCCTGGACCTGTTTCTGGCCAATTTGGTCAGGCCCAGGATCAGAAGAACTTCTGTTTATTTTTTTTTTATTTTTTTTTCTTCTTTTTTTTTGATTCAAATGTTTGCTCCTGAATCAGGAGTGTAGATTTAGAAACTCTTCCAGCTCCATAGATCCAGCTTGGAAGAATGTGCTGTTTAATTTGGGACTTTGTTACTGAACTAACTCCATAGAGGCTGGTATGCCATTACCAAGTCACCCTTTATTTACACATTCATAGTACATGACACTGACCCATCTAGCACAGAGCCAGCTCCTAGAGTGACAGAACCCCTGAAACTCCTGTTTTTTTTTCTCCAGGGTGTTGGTGGACACCGCGTGCTCCTTCTCCAAGGACACCCGAAACTCCTGTTTATTTATTTATTTATTTTTTCTTTCCCCAGCACCCATGGTGTGTGCGTGCAGGTGTGAGACACAGTGAAAAGACACAAAGTGCACAAATCTTTATTCAATTTCCACCACCAGGAAAGATAGGAAAAACACCCGAGTGGCCAGTGACAAGCACTGCCCTTCAAACCACAGGGCAATGCTGTGTGATCAACACAGTGAAGGGGAGGGTAGGGACTAAATCAAAATAGAGTTGGAGGGAGAAATGATGCACTCCACTCCCTGTGGCGCCCACCTCTCCCTGAACGACTCCAGGGTGTCGGTGGACACCGCGTGCTCCTTCTCCAAGGACACCCGGGCTCTAACGTAACCCCGGAAGAGGGGCAGGCAGTCGGCCCTAACGACCCCCTCCACGGCCCGCTGCCTGGACCTGTTTCTGGCCAATTTGGTCAGGCCCAGGATCAGAAGAACTTCTGCTTAATTTTTTTTTCTTCTTTTTTCTTTTTTTTTAATCTCCTGTTAATTTTTCTTTCTTCTTTTTTTTTCTCTTTTTTTACCTTTTTTTCTTATTTAACCCCCACACTACCGCCTAAGTGCGGTAGTGCTTATTTTTTCCCCCAGCACCCATGGTGTGTGTGTGCAGGTGTGAGACACAGTGAAAAGACACAAAGTGCACAAATCTTTATTCAATTTCCACCACCAGGAAAGATAGGAAAAACACCCGAGTGGCCAGTGACAAGCACTGCCCTTCAAACCACAGGGCAATGCTGTGTGATCAACACAGTGAAGGGGAGGGTAGGGACTAAATCAAAATAGAGTTGGAGGGAGAAATGATGCACTCCACTCCCTGTGGCGCCCACCTCTCCCTGAACAACTCCAGGGTGTCGGTGGACACCGCGTGCTCCTTCTCCAAGGACACCCGGGCTCTAACGTAACCCCGGAAGAGGGGCAGGCAGTCGGCCCTAACGACCCCCTCCACGGCCCGCTGCCTGGACCTGTTTCTGGCCAATTTGGTCAGGCCCAGGATCAGAAGAACTTCTGCTTAATTTTTTTTTTCTTCTTATTTCTTTTTTTTTAATCTCCTGTTAATTTTTCTTTCTTCTTTTTTTTTCTCTTTTTTTTCCTTTTTTTCTTATTTAACCCCCACACTACCGCCTAAGTGCGGTAGTGCTTATTTTTTCCCCCAGCACCCATGGTGTGTGTGTGCAGGTGTGAGACACAGTGAAAAGACACAAAGTGCACAAATCTTTATTCAATTTCCACCACCAGGAAGATAGGAAAAACACCCAGGGGGCCAGTGACGAGCACTGCTTTTCAAACCACAGGGCAATGCTGTGTGATCAAAACAGTGAAGGGGAGGGTAGGGACTAAATCAAAATAGAGTTGGAGGGAGAAATGATGCACTCCACTCCCTGCGGCGCCCACCTCTCCCTGAACGACTCCAGGGTGTCGTTGGACACCGCGTGCTCCTTCTCCAAGGACACCCGGGCTCTAACGTAACCCCGGAAGAGGGGCAGGCAGTCGGCCCTAACGACCCCCTCCACGGCCCGCTGCCTGGACCTGTTTCTGGCCAATTTGGTCAGGCCCAGGATCAGAAGAACTTCTGCTTAATTTTTTTTTCTTCTTTTTTTCTTTTTTTTTATCTCCTGTTAATTTTTTTTTCTTCTTTTTTTTATTCTTCTTTTTTTTTAAAATGTAACCCCCACACTACCGCCTAACTGCGGTAGTGCTTATTTTTTCCCCAGCACCCATGGTGTGTGTGTGCAGGTGTGAAACACAGTGAAAGACACAAAGTGTACGAATCTTTATTCAATTTCCACCACCAGGAAGATATGAAAAACACCTGAGTGGCCAGTGACAAGCACTGCCCTTCAAACCACAGGGCAATGCTGTGTGATCAAAACAGTGAAGGGGAGGGTAGGGACTAAATCAAAATAGAGTTGGAGGGAGAAATTATGCACTCCACTCCCTGCGGCGCCCACCTCTCCCTGAACGACTCCAGGGTGTTGGTGGACACCGCGTGCTCCTTCTCCAAGGACATCCGGGCTCTAAAGTAACCCCGGAAGAGGGGCAGGCAGTCGGCCCTAACGACCCCCTCCACGGCCCGCTGCCTGGACCTGTTTCTGGCCAATTTGGTCAGGCCCAGGATCAGAAGAACTTCTGCTTATTTTTTTTCTTTTTTTTTCTTTTTTTTCCTTATCATTTTTTATTCTTTTCTTTTTTTTTGTTTTTCTTTCTCCTTTTTTTTTTCTTTTTTTTTCCTTTTTTTCTTATTTAACCCTCACACTACCGCCTAAGTGCGGTAGTGCTTATTTTTTCCCCCAGCACCCATGGTGTGTGTGTGCAGGTGTGAGACACAGTGAAAAGACACAAAGTGCACAAATCTTTATTCAATTTCCACCACCAGGAAGATAGGAAAAACACCCGGGTGGCCAGTGACGAGCACTGCCCTTCAAACCACAGGGCAATGCTGTGTGATCAAAACAGTGAAGGGGAGGGTAGGGACTAAATCAAAATAGAGTTGGAGGGAGAAATGATGCACTCCACTCCCTGCGGCGCCCACCTCTCCCTGAATGACTCCAGGGTGTCGGTGGACACCGCGTGCTCCTTCTCCAAGGACACCCGGGCTCTAACGTAACCCCGGAAGAGGGGCAGGCAGTCGGCCCTAACGACCCCCTCCACGGCCCGCTGCCTGGACCTGTTTCTGGCCAATTTGGTCAGGCCCAGGATCAGAAGAACTTCTGCTTTTTTTTCTTTTTTTTCTTTTTTATCTTTTTTTTTTCTTTTTTTTTCTTTTTTTCTTTTTTTTTCTTTTTTTTTTTAAATTTAACCCCCACACTACCGCCGAAGTGCAGTAGTGCTTATTTTTACCCCAGCACCCATGGTGTGTGTGTGCAGGTGGGAGACACAGTGAGAGACACAAAGTGTACGAATCTTTATTCAATTTCCACCACCAGGAAGATAGGAAAGACACCCGAGTGGCCAGTGACAAGCACTGCCCACAGGGCAATGCTGTGTGAGCAAAACAGTGAAGGGGAGGGTAGGGACTAAATCAAAATAGAGTTGGAGGGAGAAATGATGCACTCCACTCCCTGCGGCGCCCACCTCTCCCTGAATGACTCCAGGGTGTTGGTGGACACCGCGTGCTCCTTCTCCAAGGACACCTGGGCTCTAACGTAACCCCGGAAGAGGGGCAGGCAGTCGGCCCTAACGACCCCCTCCACGGCCCGCTGCCTGGACCTGTTTCTGGCCAATTTGGTCAGGCCCAGGATCAGAAGAACTTCTGTTTATTTTTTTTTTATTTTTTTTTCTTCTTTTTTTTTGATTCAAATGTTTGCTCCTGAATCAGGAGTGCAGATTTAGAAACTCTTCCAGCTCCATAGATCCAGCTTGGAAGAATGTGCTGTTTAATTTGGGACTTTGTTACTGAACTAACTCCATAGAGGCTGGTATGCCATTACCAAGTCACCCTTTATTTACACATTCATAGTACATGACACTGACAGATCTAGCACAGAGCCAGCTCCTAGAGTGACAGAACCCCTGAAACTCCTGTTTTTTTTTCTCCAGGGTGTTGGTGGACACCGCGTGCTCCTTCTCCAAGGACACCCGAAACTCCTGTTTATTTATTTATTTATTTTTTCTTTCCCCAGCACCCATGGTGTGTGCGTGCAGGTGTGAGACACAGTGAAAAGACACAAAGTGCACAAATCTTTATTCAATTTCCACCACCAGGAAAGATAGGAAAAACACCCGAGTGGCCAGTGACAAGCACTGCCCTTCAAACCACAGGGCAATGCTGTGTGATCAACACAGTGAAGGGGAGGGTAGGGACTAAATCAAAATAGAGTTGGAGGGAGAAATGATGCACTCCACTCCCTGTGGCGCCCACCTCTCCCTGAACGACTCCAGGGTGTCGGTGGACACCGCGTGCTCCTTCTCCAAGGACACCCGGGCTCTAACGTAACCCCGGAAGAGGGGCAGGCAGTCGGCCCTAACGACCCCCTCCACGGCCCGCTGCCTGGACCTGTTTCTGGCCAATTTGGTCAGGCCCAGGATCAGAAGAACTTCTGCTTAATTTTTTTTTCTTCTTTTTTCTTTTTTTTTAATCTCCTGTTAATTTTTCTTTCTTCTTTTTTTTTCTCTTTTTTTTCCTTTTTTTCTTATTTAACCCCCACACTACCGCCTAAGTGCGGTAGTGCTTATTTTTTCCCCCAGCACCCATGGTGTGTGTGTGCAGGTGTGAGACACAGTGAAAAGACACAAAGTGCACAAATCTTTATTCAATTTCCACCACCAAGAAAGATAGGAAAAACACCCGGGGGGCCAGTGACGAGCACTGCTTTTCAAACCACAGGGCAATGCTGTGTGATCAAAACAGTGAAGGGGAGGGTAGGGACTAAATCAAAATAGAGTTGGAGGGAGAAATGATGCACTCCACTCCCTGCGGCGCCCACCTCTCCCTGAACGACTCCAGGGTGTCGTTGGACACCGCGTGCTCCTTCTCCAAGGACACCCGGGCTCTAACGTAACCCCGGAAGAGGGGCAGGCAGTCGGCCCTAACGACCCCCTCCACGGCCCGCTGCCTGGACCTGTTTCTGGCCAATTTGGTCAGGCCCAGGATCAGAAGAACTTCTGCTTAATTTTTTTTTCTTCTTTTTTTCTTTTTTTTAATCTCCTGTTAATTTTTTTTTCTTCTTTTTTTTATTCTTCTTTTTTTTTAAAATGTAACCCCCACACTACCGCCTAACTGCGGTAGTGCTTATTTTTTCCCCAGCACCCATGGTGTGTGTGTGCAGGTGTGAAACACAGTGAAAGACACAAAGTGTACGAATCTTTATTCAATTTCCACCACCAGGAAGATATGAAAAACACCTGAGTGGCCAGTGACAAGCACTGCCCTTCAAACCACAGGGCAATGCTGTGTGATCAAAACATTGAAGGGGAGGGTAGGGACTAAATCAAAATAGAGTTGGAGGGAGAAATGATGCACTCCACTCCCTGCGGCGCCCACCTCTCCCTGAACGACTCCAGGGTGTTGGTGGACACCGCGTGCTCCTTCTCCAAGGACACCCGGGCTCTAAAGTAACCCCGGAAGAGGGGCAGGCAGTCGGCCCTAACGACCCCCTCCACGGCCCGCTGCCTGGACCTGTTTCTGGCCAATTTGGTCAGGCCCAGGATCAGAAGAACTTCTGCTTATTTTTTTTCTTTTTTTTTCTTTTTTTTCCTTATCATTTTTTATTCTTTTCTTTTTTTTTGTTTTTCTTTCTTCTTTTTTTTTCTTTTTTTTTCCTTTTTTTCTTATTTAACCCCCACACTACCGCCTAAGTGCGGTAGTGCTTATTTTTTCCCCCAGCACCCATGGTGTGTGTGTGCAGGTGTGAGACACAGTGAAAAGACACAAAGTGCACAAATCTTTATTCAATTTCCACCACCAGGAAGATAGGAAAAACACCCGGGTGGCCAGTGACGAGCACTGCCCTTCAAAGCACAGGGCAATGCTGTGTGATCAAAACAGTGAAGGGGAGGGTAGGGACTAAATCAAAATAGAGTTGGAGGGAGAAATGATGCACTCCACTCCCTGCGGCGCCCACCTCTCCCTGAATGACTCCAGGGTGTCGGTGGACACCGCGTGCTCCTTCTCCAAGGACACCCGGGCTCTAACGTAACCCCGGAAGAGGGGCAGGCAGTCGGCCCTAACGACCCCCTCCACGGCCCGCTGCCTGGACCTGTTTCTGGCCAATTTGGTCAGGCCCAGGATCAGAAGAACTTCTGCTTTTTTTTTCTTTTTTTTTTTTTCTTTTTTTTCTTTTTTTTTTTTTTAAATGTAACCCCCACACTACCGCCGAAGTGCAGTAGTGCTTATTTTTACCCCAGCACCCATGGTGTGTGTGTGCAGGTGGGAGACACAGTGAGAGACACAAAGTGTACGAATCTTTATTCAATTTCCACCACCAGGAAGATAGGAAAGACACCCGAGTGGCCAGTGACAAGCACTGCCCACAGGGCAATGCTGTGTGAGCAAAACAGTGAAGGGGAGGGTAGGGACTAAATCAAAATAGAGTTGGAGGGAGAAATGATGCACTCCACTCCCTGTGGCGCCCACCTCTCCCTGAACGACTCCAGGGTGTTGGTGGACACCGCGTGCTCCTTCTCCAAGGACACCCGGGCTCTAACGTAACCCCGGAAGAGGGGCAGGCAGTCGGCCCTAACGACCCCCTCCACGGCCCGCTGCCTGGACCTGTTTCTGGCCAATTTGGTCAGGCCCAGGATCAGAAGAACTTCTGCTTATATCTGTCATCCAGGGATCCCTGATTGGACCAGGTTAACAGTAAGGTGGATTTGCCATGCTAAATTTCCCATAGCATGGGAAAAGCAGGATTACAGAGATAGGGTATGGGGATGGGTCTAGGTGGAATACCCTTTGGAGGGTTGGTGTGGACTTGTTGGGCCGAATGGCCTGTTTCCGTGCTGTAGGAATTCTATGATCCTTCAGGGGGTAAAGACATCAAGGTTGCGATATCCACCATGGCCATCTCAGATTCCAAGATTTCTTTGACACGAGATGGAGGGATAGAACCCACAGGTTCTGACAGCCTTGTCGGATCTGTTGTGTAAGTTTGCAGCTTTCATGTGCTCCAGGTGCTTGTTCAGAACTTCCCTACCTCCCCAAACTTTGTACAACATGGAACCTGACCTTGCATTAACTCTTACGCACACACGGCCAATTCAGTGGTTTCAGCACCAAATTTCATCCCCTGAAATAAACTGCCTCTCTTATTTAGAGGAGTCTTGTGTCTGGCATTAATGTTCCCGATGCCATTTCACCATTCAACTCAGATCTGGGGAGATCAGATTTAACCTGCTGTCGAGTCTTTTTCCCATTAGCAACTCTGCTGGAGCTATCCCTGTAGTTGTATGAGGGTTGATCCTATAACAGGAATCGGGACAGTTTGGTAACTAGTGAAACTGTATGTTGTTTCTTCAAGTCTGCTTTCAATGTTTGGACTGCTCTTTCTGCCAGACCATTGAACAATGGATTGTATGGAGCTGACCTTATATGCCAAAAGCCATTCAACTAGTTGGCGGCACAGTGTTTAGCACTGCTGCCTCACAGAGTCAGAGATCTGGGTTCAATTCCTGCCTCAGGTGACTCTCTGTGTGGAGTTTGCACATTCCTCCGGGTGCTCTGGTTTCCTCCCACAATCCAAAAATGTGCAGGTTGAATTGGCCATGCTAAATTGCCTGCAGTGTTAGGTGAAAGGGTAAATGTAGGGCAATGGGTCTGGGTGGGTCGCGTTTCAGTGGGTTGGTGTGGACCTTTTGGGCTGAAGGGCCTGTTTCCACACTGTAAGTAATCTAATCTAAATCTAAGTAAACTTTAGGAAATACTCAAATTCCCAGCTGATAAATGATGGCCCAATGTCTGTGACCAGCACTTCCAGGAGCCCGTTCTCACAGCTTTTCCAATATTGTTCCGATGATCGACAATTGAACTCTATGCACATCCAAATATTTCAAATGGACATCCACAATGACTAAGAACATTGAGCCCATGAAAGGACCTGTGTACTCAATGTGTAACTGAGTCTAAGCCATTCCCACAAATATGATGGAGCTTCTGGTGGTACTTTTTGTCCTTGTTGGCATTCGGGGAACTGCCCACTAATGTGGCTTTCTCTGCATTTAATCCTGACCACCAGACATAACTTCTCACCAACATCTTCATTTTGGACACCCCTAGATGAACCTGATGGAGTTCAGCCTTTGCTTGGGACAATCACCCTTGCTCCCCATAATAAAATGCCATCCTCTCACGTGATCTGGTCTCACTGGGTCTAGAAAGGTTTCAATTCAGGTTGTTGTGGCACTTTTGTTGCTTCCATCAATACCAGCTGTTCTAATTTTGACAGCACCAGATCTTTTTGCGTGCGCAGTCAAATATTGTCAGTGGTGACTGGAAGGGTGTCCAGAAAGCTTAAAACCAGAACAGACTCTTCCACTGGTGGCAGCATTGCTGGTATATCTGACAGTGGGAGGCAGCTCAATGCATTTGCCTTTGCTACTTGGCTTCCTGGATGGTGTTCCAACTGTAATTATATGCATTTAGAATGACAGCCCACCGCTGAATTTGACCTGAAGCCAAGGCCAATATGGTCTTGTCCTCTTTGAATAGCCCGAACAAGGATTTGTGGTTCATTACTGTCACAAATTTACATTCTTAAAGGTATCGGTGGAACTTTCTCACACCGAAGAAGACTGCCAAACCTTTGTTCACTATCTTGGGTCTGTTTGCACTCTTATCAGCTAACGTCCAGGAAGCATGGACTGTTGGCTGTTCCTATCCATTGAACCAATCTGTGAGCCACACTACCCCAATACCAGAAGAGGAAGCATCACACCAGATCTTGTTTGGGATCATAGGCTACCAATGCCCCTTAGTTGATGATAGCTGTTTCTTCTCTTCCCTAAAGGCTACTATTGACTATGAGACCATTTCTAAGGCTGACCTCTTTCAATGGCAGATGTAAGGGGAGAAGAATGTAGTCCAGATTACGTAATTTCTGTAATAACTCATCAATCAAGGAAAGACCAAAACTCCAGTACAGGGATGTGATTTGAGGCACTTTTGATTACTCTCACTTTTCCTTCCAATGGCTGTAACACAGTCTTGTCAACTCTGTAGCCCAAGTACGTTGTTGGGGTGCCTGAAACATACAATTTTCTTTTCTGAGGCATATGTGTGCCTTGGGGAAATGTTTACAGTTTAGGTCCAAGTTATGTAAGTCCTTTTTATTGTTCTTCCCTGTTATTAGCACCTCATCCAGATAAATGGCAACCTAGAATAGACCTTGTAAAATGTCCTCCATTTTGGATGTGAATTTATTTCGGTAGAATTGAGAAATAACAAAGGGTATGATCACCTTATAGGGATTGTCTTACAGGTCCCACAAAAGTCAGTAGGAAATTGAGAAGTCAATTTGAAAGGGGATCTCAGATATCTGTAAGAATAATAGGATGTTAATGGGAGGGGAATTTTAACTTTCCAAACATAGACTGGAACTGATCATTATGTTAAGGGCTTGGATGGAGAGGAATGTTTTAAGAAAATTTTCTTATTCAGCATGTGGATGTACTGACTCGAAAAGGAACAAGACTTGACCTTTTCATCGGAAATAAGGCAGGGCAAGTGACTGAGGTGTCTGTGGGGAGGACTTTGGGGTCAATGATCATAAGTCTATTAGTTTTAAAATAGTGATGAAAAATTATTTTCTGATCTAAAAGACGCATTTCTAAATTGGATAAGGCTAATTTTGACGGTATTAGACATTCAAAGAACTTTCAAAAGCTGATTGGGAGAAGTTACTGGCAGGTGAAGGGACAGCTGGAAAACGGGAAACATTCAAAAATGAGCAAGTCCATCACTGACACAATAGACAAACATTTATTTTGGTTTGAGTTTGCAGTGTCAAAGGAAGGCTACGCATATACCCTGCCATACCTTCCCCTAGAGAACAGTGAATATTATCCTCCAGACCCGCAGATCATTGCACCCAATAAAGATGGTGGCAGTAACCTCATCACCTGAGGCCAGCAGCCGGTTTATTCCGTTTGCTGGAAAAGCGGGAGCAGGAAGTTCAATCTGGAAGCACACTTGTCCACAGGTTGTTTACGGAACCTCCCAGTCGATATTATCTTTTCTTACAATTACATTTTAGCTTGCTCAAAAACTGCGCGAATCCCTGTAAGATTCTGTAAATCTCTTCTTTAGAAAGAGAATCAGTCTGAATATTGGGACACAAACAGACAGACTTTAACCTCACACCTTCAATCAGCTGTCATGACATCTGTTGTTAAAGTTCCTCCCACTTCTTCTGAACCAATCGCCTGTTCCACACAGCAACAAACACACCTCACAGCGGCACTGCGTCTGCGCGCAAATTCCATCGGGAGGAATATCACTCCGATTGGTTGGAGAACCGCTCCCTCTGGGTCCTCCGAACGCCACCTCTTTTTCTATTGTCCGGATCTGCCGTCAATCACCCCCTGGCCCGAGGTGATCTGGAAAGAGACAAAAACAGTCGAAATAATCCTGAGCATGTGCAGTGTTTCCACGTTCACCAGCTGGTCCTCAGCTCCAGGAGTGAGGAAGGATTGTGTCACAGGCGGCCTCCTACATGGTTCACAGCTCCTGAATCTGGAACACAAGTCCCTTTGCAACTGGCGTTAGATTCAGCCAGAACAACGAAATTGTCAAATCAGAGATTAGGGTCGAACAAGGATCTAATCCTGATTGAAAGTTAAATGGCTGCTTTAAATTTCCAGTCTGAAAATCACTGTGGTCGTCATGGTCCGAAAATTCAGAACATCTGATCCTCTCAGCATAACGCAATATCTTGCACTTACATATAAACTTTTACAGAATATGCAAAAACAGAAAATGTGGAGAAATTCGGCATCTCATCTTGTTCCAGATAACCAACATCTGGAGTTCTTTGTTTTACTTTCACATATTAATCCACCCAAAGTGCCTCGCAGATGCTTGAAACATTGACTTAAAGAGGTCTATTTTATCTTGCACATCTTAACGAAGGTTGGAGAGATTTTGGGAATGAATTCCAAAGCTTGACTCCTTGGCAGCTGAAAATAAAGGCACCAATAATGTAAAAAAAATTACCCAACACCAGGTTATAGTCCAATAGGTTTGTTTTGAAATACTAGCTTTTGAAGCACTGCTCCTTCATCGGGTGATTGTCTTTGTACACTCCAGTCCAACACTGGCACCTCCAAATCATGGCTACCAATAATGGTAAGCATAGTGCCTGAGAAGGGATTTGGCAAGTGTGTATAGGAAGGGGAATTGGAGAACTGCAGGGAGCTAAGAGGGTCTTTAGAGTGGAGGAAGTTCCTGTGTCATTAGGTTAACAATGCCTAACCAGGCTCTATTAGAGTCTGATCAAAATGATTACCACGTTCTTCAGTTGACCCTGTCACCCTGTTTAACCAGGTAATCTCTTCCATTCATTTGGTAATCTTGTGTGTCAGACTGTGTCATAACTTGTTGACTGTCTGTAACATTTAATGTTACTACTTCAGATTTGAAATATTTGAAGAATTTCTTGGTTCTGCAATGCCAACACAAGACATAATCTTTATTAATAATAATTCAGTTCCCAAATTCATCTGTCATTTCTGCCTGGAACTGTGATTAATTATCGAGCTCTTGAGCAGTTGGGAGTGTATTTAAATATAGTTGCAGTCTATACCAGTTCCCCAGATTCAGTCACAGTTCCTGGCATGAATATGGAATGTTCGCTGAACATTAATAGAAGGTGCAGGGAGAGCAGAAGAAATATGGAGAATATACAGTGTGTGATCAGTTTCTCAAGGTTTCGAATTCAATGTTGAAAACTTGACACTGTAAAGTCTCTAAATAGCAGAAGCGCAGAGAGCTGTGATCAGACTGGCAGATTATACAGAGTGATGGGATGTGAAATTCAAAATATTGGAACGTAAAAGGATCTCTGCTCGTGAAGATAGATGATTTTCTACCTGTCGTGGAGGTCTGGGTAATACAAATCGCCATTATTATTGAATTCTGATCAAACTACGAACTAGAGCAGAACGACAATTGTAAAGAGAAATTTCAGTTCTGACAAGTGGTTTCTGGGCTCATTTTTAATCTCTGTCCAAGTGCTGCCAAAGCTGCTGTTTCTCCAGTGTTCTGGTTACAGAGAGAAAAAGAATTGCTCTGTGACAGATTAATTGGATGAGACGGATTGCCTAGATTGGCCAAGAACTCCAGAAATTCAGAATGGTGTTCGTCGAAGATTGACTTTTAGCTTCGCTATTCTGCATTCCCATTCTCCAACCATTTCCCCGAATCAGACACAGCTGCCTGTAAAACATTCGCTAATGGCTCGTGGAATACCCACAATCCCTTGTGCCATGGAACCAGCTCTATCTGCAGTCACGGGCTGGTCCTCCAAGCAATGGGAGTGAATGAGGGACGAGACTGGAGAACCCGGCGAAGCGAGAGCGAGAACTTCAGAGAACTTATTATTTCAGTCCTTCCTGCCTCCATTACCAAAGCCAAGAACTACTAGATTTTTCAAACAGTTTGAGCAAATTACACTGTCTATACACTCCCGTTTAGTTATATTCCTCAATACCGTTATAACACGCTTAATGCCATAATATGTCCTGAGATGCATCTGATACTTTCAAGAAGACATATTTGACACCCAGTCATAAAGGGTGTCATTAGAAAGGACAGTTAATCGAAGTGATCATCGTTAATTGGGAAAGAACAGAGGAGAGGTTTCGGTTCGGAATTTCAGAGCTTCACACAAAGTCATGGCCGCCACTGGTGGAATAATTAAACCCAGGGAAACCAAAGAGGCCAGAATGAGAGGAACTCAGGGGGTGATGTGATTGAGGGTGACAGAGATAGGGAATGGACAAGGCCATGCACAGAGTTACTAACAAAGATGTTAATTTTAAATCTGAGGCATTACTTGCTCAGGGGCCAAAGTCGGTCAAGAACTTTGACAGGACTTCCAGGATTTAAAAGATCTTGCATTTGAATGAAATTGCTTATGTTCAAGCAGGTGAGTTAAGTGAGCCAAAAGGATGTCAAGTTCTTTGGAGTTCTTTGAAGAAGTACTTGTGTTCCAGGGAAAAGAGAACTCGTAAATGTATTGTACCTGGATTTACAGAATTTGAGCTGGGCTACATCAAAGGTTATTACAGAAAATAAAAGTTCACAGTGTAGGGTGTAACTTGTTGCCATTGATAAGAAATTGGTTATCTTACAGGAAACAGGAATAGGAGTAAATGGGTTTTTTTCAGGCTGGCAGGATGCCACGAGAAATGTGCTACAGGAGATGGTTCTGGAGCCTCAATACATTGCAATTTGTGTGTGTGGTTTGAATGAAAGGATGAAGGGCCTGTTAGCTAACTTTACTGATGACACAAAGATAGGTAGGAAAGTGAGTTGTGAAGGAGCTGATATAGGATGTGGAAATGTTAAGTGAAGGGACAGAGATCTGTGGAAAAGTGGGAAATCGTCCATTTTTGCAGGAAGCATTAAAAAAAAGCATATTATCTAAATGATGAGAGTTTGCAAAGAGATGCAGCGAGTTCTGGGTGTCCTTATTGATGAAACACAGAAGGGCAAAACTGAGGTACAACCCTGAAGTAATCAGGAAAGTTAAAAAGAATGTTGTGGTTTATTGCGAGGGGAATTGAATGCAGGAGGACGTTCAGTTACACAGGACATTGGTGAAGCTGCATCTTGGGCATTGTTTACAGTATTGGTCATTGTACTCAGAGAGGGATATTAATGCATTAGAAACAGTTCAGAAATGGTTTACATGACTAACAACTGGAATGAGTGATTGCTGTATGAGGACCTGATAGACAGGCCTGTATTTTCTGAAGTTCAGAGTCCTGATGTGCTTCACTGAAACGTAAGTCCATGAGTGGACTTGATCATGCGAATGTTGAAAGGTTGTTTCCTCTTGTGGGAGAATCTAGAATGAGGACTCATAGTTTAAAAACAAAAAGGTGCACATTTCAGACAGAGATGAGGAAACAGCTTTTTTTTTGAGGGTTGTGAATCTTTGGAATTCCCTTTCCCAGAAGGCAGTGGATTAGAAACTTTAAATATCCTTAAGGCTCAATTCCTCTTGTTATGAAGGCCAGCATGCTATTAGCTTTCTTCACTGCCTGCTGTACCTGCATGCTTGCTTTCATTGACTGATGCACAAGAACACCGAGATCTCTCTGTACTTCCCCTTTACCTAACTTGACTCCATTTAGATAGTAATCTGCCTTCCTGTTCTTGCCACCAAAGTGGATAACCATACATTTATCCACATTAAACTGCATCTGCCATGCATCCATCCACTCACCTAACCTGTCCAAGTCACACTGTATTTTCATAATATCCTCCTCACATTTCACCCCGCCACCCAGCTCTGTGTCATCAGCAAATTTGCTAATATTACTTTTAATGCCTTCATCTATATTGTTGATTTATATTGTAAACAGCTGCAGTTCCAACACTGAACCTTGTGATACCCCACTGGTCACTGAAAGTGACCCGTTTATCACTACTCTTTGTTTCCTGTCAGTTAGCCAATTTTCAATCCAAGTCAGTACACGTGCCCTAATTTTGCTCACTAATCTCCTATGTGGGACCTTTTCAAAGGCTTTCTGAAAGTCCAGGTACACTATATCCACTGGCTCTCCCTTGTCCATCTTGAGGATGGGCAATAAATGCTGGTTGAGCCAGTGACACTCATGCACCATTAATTAGTTGTCTTAAAAATGATAACTTAGCAGCTAGCATCAATGTGAGTGTATTTGCTGCTTTCTGGATGTGGACAGTCAGTCTCTGTCAACTCAGATTTGTGTTTATTTTTATTTCAAGAGGAAGCATCTCGAAAGAGGAGGTAGGACACGCACTTTCTTGAAAAGGATTGAAAATTGATGAAATTACTCTGGTAAGTCTTTGTGGTGAATTCATGATAAACTGTTTAATATTTACAGGATTAGTGATGAAACTGGTAATCAGCTGTCACTAACAGATGGTGTCTGGTCCATTGAAAAATCCAACATCCTTTTAATGTTTCCAATGTGGACAGAAATGGTGGAGGCTATTAAACCCAATAAAAAGTCAGATAAGTTCCATTGTGCTGATTATAATTTACAATTTAAATTGTTATATATGCAAATATCAAAAAGTATATTTAGGTACTGCATTATCAAGAAACCTGGATTAATATAACCTTGAATATCATTGCCATCAAGGCAGCATATGACTGAGTGTGACACCAAGAAGCCTCAGTGAGCCTGAAATCAGGTGAAATCTTCCACTGGTTGGAATTGTACTGAACACATTTGAGAATAGCTGTGATTATTTTGAGGTCAAACATTTCTATCACTGGCTATCACAACATCAGCTCCTCATTCCTGTGTTGTACGCTCAATGATCTGCAGCTTGTTCATCGTGAATGTTACCTCTGATTCATGCCAGAGATGGGGAGGTTTGCTGATGATTGCACAATTTCTGGCACCATTTACAACCACTCAAATCGAGAAGCAGTTCATGGTCAGATACAGCAAAACCAGACAATATTAACACTGATGAGTGACAAGTAATGACAAGCAGTGAGCATCTCCAACAAGACAGAATCTATACATCAGCCCATAAAAGTGACAAGAGGTGAGCATCTCCAACAAGACAGAATCTATACATCAGCCCTGACATCCATGGTAATGCAATTCATCACCATCACCACAATATCCTGGATGTTAACATTGACGAGAAACTGAACTGGGTCAAACATACATACATCGTTTCCCCAACTCACTCTTCCCCACATATTCACATCCCCCCAACATACACGCACACACACAGACACAGAGCTACATGCACATCAGTTCTCCACACATACCTTAGATTGTAGGATATTACAGTACAGAATTAGGCCATTTGAATCACTTGTCTTTACTGACTCCAAAAGGGATAAGCAGTTAATCCGAATTTTCAGCCCTATCTCTCTCTCTCTCTCTCTCTCTCTCTCTCTCTCTCTCTCTTCCACCCAGTGGAAACAGAATATCCTCCTAAACCCTGTGAAAGTTGTTTATTATTTTGAACACCCAACAATAAGGTTATGTCTTCACCTTCTCTGCATCAAGGAGAAGACCAATTTCACTAAACTTTTCCTTCACTCGTAAAATCCCTCATTCCGTAATAGATTTCCTTTGAACTCTCGACGACTTTAACATCCTTTCTTAAATTAGGTGCCCAGAACTGAACACAATACTCTAAATGTGATCTGACCAATGATGTGTAGAAGTGTTATATCACTTCCTTGCTTTTATGCTCTGTGCCTCTATTTATAAACCAAAGGATCCCACAAGTTGCGTTAACAAATGTTTCAACTTGCCTGGCAACTTTCAGAGAAACATCCACATGAGACCCAAGGTCCTTCTGCTGCTGTACTCTCCTCAAAGTTGTACCATTGAGCCTGTTTTGTCTCTCCACACTTCTTCTGCTAAAATATGTTACCTCACATTTCGGGGCAGTAAGATAACCAGAGAAAGAAGACACATTTGGGACCAAGGAGCCACTCTATGTGTAGAGCTGGAGGACATTGGTAGGGTATTAAATGAATACTTCACTTCTGACTTCACTTGGGAGAAGGAGCATGTTGATACAGAATTCAAGGAGAGGTCCTGTGACGTCTATGAGCAGATTTACATGGGTTGGGGAGGGGCGGGGGGGGGAGGAGTAGGTAAAGCAGATTCTTTGACAGTGGATGATTCCCAGGTCCAGAAAAGATATATCTGAGGTTGCTGTGAGAAGCAGGGAAGAAATTACAGGGGCTCTGACCCCCAGTGTTAAATTCCTCTTGGGCCACAGAGAAGATGCCAGTGTACTGGAGATTAGCTAAGGTGGTTCCACTTTTCAAGAAGGTTATCAGAGATTAACCAGGGAATTACAGACCAGTGAGTCTCACATGAGTGGTAGGGATACTATTGGAAAATATCCAGGAGAGAGTTAACCTCCACTAGGAGGGGCAAGATGTGATCAAGGAGAGCCATTTGATGGAATTTTTAAGGGGGTGACCATGTTTTAGGTTACAGGAAGTTATCAAGGTTTTGGTCAAAAACACAGATCAATGGCAGATGGAATTTATTCCTGAAAAGTGTGAGGTGATGCACTTTGGAAGAAGTAACAAAACAAGGGATACTCAATGAATGACACAAAACTAGGAAGCTCCGAGAGATCTTATGGAGCTTATCCATACATCCATGAAAATGGATGAACATGCTAATATAAAGTTAAGAACGTGCTTACATTTATTAGCTGATACACAGATGATAAGAGCAGGGATGTTATGTTTAAGCTGTACAGGAGTTTGGGTTGGCCCCACTGGAGTACTGTTGCAGTTCTGGTCTCCTCACTAAAGAAAGGATGTGGTTGTATAGTGGGAGTGTGTAGAGGAGGTTCACTGGCATATTCCCTGAGCTCAAACATTTTCGCTATGAAGAGAGTTTGGATAGGCCGAGGTTGTTTTCTTTAGAGCAGGGAATGCTGGGGAGGGATAGGGAGCAGCTGCTGTCCTTAGGTACAGGGTCAATAATGAGGGGACATAGTTTCAGATGAAGGAAAGGAGGTCTCTGCAGTATTTGAGGAAAACCTTTTTCCACCAGCACTGCCTGGGAGGGCACAACTTATTAAAAGTATATGAATGAAAACTTGAAATATCATTGGCAACAGGCCAAGAGTTGGAAAGATGGATTCCTGTAGCTACGCTGGTGCAAAACCAATGAGTTGAAAGGTCTCTCCTGTGCTGTATGACTCTGTGGCTCATTTTTACGTGTATTTTATTTACAGTAGTACAGAAATTATACATTCAAGCAGACTCATGTGACAATTTATGGGGCAATTGGCTGAGAAATGCTCAATTTTCACCTGGTCATTCTGAATATTTTCTATTTTCGGTATTTTTATTTTAAAAAGTCTCTTCAGCAAAAATGGTTGCTGCCTCTGGGCGAGGCTGATATGGAAACAGTGCTGACCAGAACAAAATATTGTGTGTCCATCATCAGCAGCAAAGGCTGTAGCTTCAGTGTGAGAGCAGAAAGAGGGAAGTGAAACAGAGAAATAAAATGTGTTGATAAGAGACTGAGAAAGATCTTGCTGTAACATATCTCCGTGTTATTGCTTGGGAATTCCTCAGCACTTCATAATCAATGGATTATTTTTGACATGGGATTAATGTTGTTAGCAACTTTTGAAATTGCTCCTAATATCTATTGGATTGAATTTGTTTGAAAAGGAGAGATTAAATTCACTTTATGAATTGACAATATGGCAATATTTGAATGGTCATGCTAATTGAAATATTATAATGTAGTTCCTACATTCTCCTCTATTTTATAAACCATGAGAAAGCTCTTGTTAAATTGGCTTTCAGATTTATACACAGAGAGAGGCCATTCAGTCTGTCTTGTCTGTTCTAGCTCTCTTACTCACAATTCATTGTTGGTATTTATCTGTTTTTTCCCGCTAGTCCTGCAAATGTTTGCTCTTCAGTTCGTGGTCCAATTCTCTGTTGAAAGGCATGATTGCCTTTGCATCCACCAGACTCTCAGGCAGTGCATTCCAGATGTTATCCTCTCACCACAGAAATACATTTATCTTCATATATCTGTTCTCATTGTAAAGAAGAAGGCTAAGGGGGGATTTGATAGAGACATACTAGATGATCAGAGGATTAGATAGGGCAGACACTGAAAGAATTTTTCCTAGGATGATGGCGTCAGCTTGTATGAGAGGAAATAACTACAAATTGAGGGGTGATAGATTTAAGACAGATGTCAAAGGAAGGTTATTTACATAGAGCATGGTAAAGGCGTGGAATGCCCTACCTGCTAATGTAGGAAACTCAGCCACATTAGGGAGATTTAATCAATCCTTGGATAAGCACATGGATGAGTTTCGGATAATGTAGGGGGCCAAGCTGAAAATAGTTCACAGGTCGGCACAACATCAAAGACCAAAGGGCCTGTTCTGCGCTGTATAGTTCTATGTTCTATCTATGTTCTATCTCAGGAAAAGGAGGTACTTGAGCTTGTTCTTGACCATTTCCACCAATGGGTTCAGTTTCTCCTGATTAGTTGTGTCCAGAGCTTTCATTATTTTGAATTATTCTAACAAATCTCCTCTCAACATTATCTTCTCTAAGGAAAACAGCCCCAGGTGTCCTATCCACATATAGAAGTACTTCACTCCTGGACACATCCCACCCTCTTAATCTTTCCTGCAACCTCTCTAACGTTGTTATACTCTTCTTAAAGTGAGCTGCCAAATCCAGATGCAATGTTCCAGTTTAGGAGAAACCAGACTTTGGGACCCTCTTTGCTTGGAATTTATTAAGCTTCAAGACTCAGAATCTGTGAACAAAGACAAAGTATTCAGGATAGTGGGAAGGAAAATTTCATGGCACTCAGCAGGACTGAGGATATTTCTGAGTATTGGATTCCTGTAACTGACAGGCTTGTGAGAAACAGGATCTATCTACCTAATAAAGAGGGCCTCGGGAGGAAGATATCCAGATTGTTGCGATCATCACCTACCAACCCTACTGATCCTTCTCTACCTGTCTGTAAACATGTTACACCATCAGATCGTTCCATAACCAATAGTTTCCAAAGCATATTAGTTACCTTCACACAACTGAAAAATCAAAATCCCATGATCTAATGAGGTCAGAGGTAAAGTTGTCGTGGTGGAGTCTAAACATAGCCTCAGTGAGTCGGATATCACTGAGTGAGTGCAGCTTGCTCATTCTGTGAATGGTTCCTGCCATCACTTTACTGAGGATCGAGAGGAGCCTGATATGTCAGTCATTGTCCAGATGGGATTTGTCATGTTTCTGTTTTGTGGTAAGGATATATCTGAGCAGGTTTTCCACATTCCAGTGTTGCAGCTTGTTGGAATCCGTGTGTGACAACATACACAGGGTCCCTCTCACAAATCCCACAACATTTGGAAGTTACCTCAGTTCAGTCACTTGAGCTCTTAAAGCAAGAAAGTTAAATCAATACACAGCTGGTGTTGGATTCAAACAAATAGTGACATTACAAATTGGTGACTAGTTCCAGCACAAAGAGAGAGAGAGAGAGATGTCTCTCCCAAAGTGACCGTGAGAGAATGATCTGCATTAGGGATTTAAAGGGTGTACTGTACAACACATTCCAGCTATGGGTCCCACATGGTTAAACACATCATCCAGACCCACTCCTGTTGTTAGGTACCAGTAAAACTGGAATCAGTGGGAATCAGGGAGCAAACTCTCTATTGGTTGGAGTCATATTGGCACATAGGAAGATGTGATGTTTATTGGAGGTCAATCATCTCAGCTCCAGGATATCTCTGGAGTTCCTCAGGGTAGTGTCCTCAGCCCAACCATCTTCAGCAGCTGCATCAATGACATTCTTTTAAACTTTAGATTAGATTACTTACAGTATGGAAACAGCCCTTCGGCCGAACAAGCCCACACCGACCCTCCAAAGAGAAACCCACCCCCCCATATTTACCCCTGACTAATCCATCTAACACTATGGACAACTTAGCATGGTCAGTTCACATAACCTGCACATCTTTGGGCTGTGGGAGGAAACTGGAGCATCTGGAGGAAACCCACACAGACACAGGAAAAATGTGCAAACTCCACACAGACAGTTGCCTGAGGCGGGAATTGAACCTGAGTACCTGGCACTGTGAGGCAGCAGTGCTCACCACTGAGCCACCGTGCCACCCTCTTTCATAAGGTCAGAAAGAGAGATGTTCACCAAAAGTTGCACAATGATCAGCACAATTCGCAACTCCTCAGACACTGAAACAATCCATGTTCAAATGTAACAAGATCTGGAAAATATTTAGGCTTGGTCTGGCAAATGACAAGTAACACTTATGTCACACAAAGGCCAGATGACTAACTCCAATAAGAGACAATCTAACCAACATTCCTTCACATTCAATGGTGATATTGTCACTGGATTCCCCACTATCAACATCCAGGGGCTTAACATTGACCAGAAACTTTACTGGATTTGCCACATGAACACCATTGTTACAAAAATTGGTCAAAAACTCAGAATACTGTAGCAGATAACTTACCTCCTGACTCCCCAAAGCCATCCACAAGGCATAAGTCAGGAGTGTGATGGAGTACTCCCCAGTTGCCTGGATGGGTGCAATTCCAAGAAGAAGCTTGACACCATCCAGGACAAAGCAGCCCCTGCTTGACCAGCTCCACAGTCACAAACATTTATTCCCTCCATCACTGAGATTCAGTAGCAGTAGTGTGTAATATTTACAAGATGCACCGCAAAATTCACCAAAGTTCCTCAGACAGACCTATCAAACCCACAACCACTTCCATATAGAAAGACAAAGGCAGCAAATACATGGGAACACCATCACCTGCTAGTTCCCCTCCAAGCCACTCACCATCCTGTATTACCATTCCTTCACTGTTGCTTAGTTAGAATCCCAAAACTCACTCCCTGATGGCATTGTGAGTCTTCCTACAGCAAATGGACTGCAATGGTCCAAGAAGGCAGCTCACCATCACCTTCTCAAGGGGCAACTCAGGACTGCCAACAAATACTGCACATTCAACAATGCCCATGTCCCACAAGTGAATTAACAAAGTTATCACTCAGAGGTGCAAGTATGTGAAGGGGAACAGCAGCATTTCTGTTACTTACAGGGTTACAATGTAATCTCTTCCCCTCCTCCTTCCACCACTCCCACTGTCAACACTCTATGGACTTTCACCCTGAGCACTTTTGTTCCAATCTTCTCCTTCAGTCCCTTCACTCTGTTTCTCCCGACCACTGCTCCACATTTCACTTTGATATGGAACAATGGATGGGAAATTGATTAATGTACAATAATAACTTCTCAAGTCTTCCGTCGAATTTCACCAGGAACATTTGAACTGAATGTGTTCATAAAAGCAATCACATTGAAACTGAAAGTGGTTTGACTCAGGAAGTGCTGAGGGTGAACATGGATTCCACACAGCAGGTCCAGAGTTTGACCAAGGAGGTAATTTGTCCCATTTGTCTGAAATTATTAACTGATCTGGCTCCACTGGATTGTGAACACAACTTTTGCAGCTCCTGTATCACCCAGAGTTGGAAAAAGCAAGAGATAAACTCCTGCCCGGAATGTAGACAGGAGTTTCCAGAAAGAAACCTCAGAGGCAGCAGGGCCTTAGCGAATCTGACCGAGAAAGCTCGAACATTAAATCTGAATCCACAAGAGAAGGAAAGTAACCATCACTGTGAGGAACATCAGGAAGAACTGAAGCTGTTTTGTGAAACTGACGAAAAAATGATTTGTAGAGATTCCTGGGAACACAGGGAGCACTGCTTCATCCTGGTTAAAGAGGCTGTTGGAATCTACAAGGTAAAAGGAAACAGATTCCATCCCCTGATTATTTCATCACATTTTCATGGTCAAACACTTTTATTTTCTGATTTTCTTCCCCCAAATCCCAGGATCGGGTGAAATCTTCTTTGAAATCTCTCACCGGGAAGAAAGCGGCGGCTCTAGAAATGGAGCAGCAGCAGAAACAGAAGATTTCCCAAATTCAGGTAAAATCTCCCAGAGCTGATTTTCAAAATTTGATTTGCTCATTTGTTTTTTTTTGCAGAAACATATTGTATTTATATTTCCCCTAACAGGAGGAATCCTGCAGCCTGCAGACCCGCATCAAATCTGAGTTCACTAAAATGCACCAGATGCTGACTGAGAAAGAGCAGAGTTTACTCCGAGATCTCAGGGAACAAGAGGAAAACATTCTCAAACCAATGGAGCGAAATCTCTGTAAAATTCAAGATAATTTAAATTCTCTTCATGAGAAACTCTCAACGTTGGAGAAACAGTTGGAACAAAAAGACAGAGTGGTATTTCTGAAGGTGAGGGATTATATTTCAGATTGGTTCAGTGAAAGTGACTGTGAACAGTCCCAACATGATGCAGTCACCCATCCTCCTTCATTCCCCCATCACTATCTCCCTCTGCTCCTTTCTCCCTCATGGTTTTCCCTACTTTTCTGTTCATACGTTTGTATCAATCGTACTGAGTGACAGTGGATTCCATATTCCCATCACTTTCTTGATAACAATCTTTCTCCTGAACTCCCCATTGGATTTATTTGTAATTAGATTATGTTCATATAGTCCAGGTTTCAGGTTCTTGAGAAATTGAAACGTGTTGACTAAATCTATGGGATCAATCCCTTTCATAATTACAAACTTTCAATTCAGATGTTTCCTTCAGTAAAATACATTAATGTTTCCTTCAATCCTTTGCAGTTATTTGAATTTTTTGACCTTCTCCTGCTCTTCAATATCCTTTGTGTTCCATCCTCTTTCTATTCCATGTCTGCAATAATCAGAATTGACAATGCTCAGCAGGTTGTAACAATGTGAGTGCAATTGCTGCTTTTTAGATATAAACAGTCAGTCTCTGTCAACTCAGATTGGTGTCCTGTTTGTTTCAGGAGGAAGCATCTCAGGAGAGGAGGTAGGACACGTACTTGACTGAAACTCAGTAAAATTATTCAGGGAAGTGTTTGTGATGAATTTACAACAATTATTTTGTTTTGTTTGCAGGATTAGTGATAATAGTAATGAGCTCTCACTAACAGATGGTGCCCTGTCTACTGAAAATTTCAACATTGTTTTACCATTTCCCGTGTGGAACGAAATGCCGAAAACTATTAAACCTGGTAAAGCTCAGATCAGTTCCTTTGTCCTGATTCTTATTTTAAAATTTGGATTGTTATGTGTATAAATATTAATGACAGTGTAATTAATGCTCAGTTATAAAGAAAGCTGGATAATAACGGCTTTCACTGTCATTGACATCGACACAGTATTGGGCTTGGAGCTCTCCCAGAACTGAAGTCAACAGGAATTGGGGAAAACTCTCCACTGGTTGGAGTGAAACTGAGCACAAGGAAAGATGGCTGTGATTATTCAAGGTCAATCATCTCAGCTCAAGGGCATTTCTGTAGGAATTCTCAGGGGAGTGTTTTTGCCAGAAATCTTCAGCTGCTTTCCCCCTATATTGGGGAGGGGGAGGAGGCGGAGATATTCTCTAATAATAGGACAATATTCTGCCCCATTTGAGAAAGAAACCGACACCACAGTGAACCTGCACAGTTACTGCCTCTGTTATTTGAATTCATGTATCGCTGGACATCGGAGTGCGTCTGGGAAAATTAACAAACAGTGAAATTCACAACTGATCTTGGAGGAACTGTTTGGGCAATAAGGGGTACGTCGGCTTCCAAGAGATCAATTGTATTAGGAGACTCTCTAGTCCGAGGTACAGACAGATGTTTCTGTGGCCAGCAGCGAAACATCAGGATGGTGTGTTGCTTCCCTGGTGCCAGGATCAAGGATGTCTCCGAGAGGCTGCAGAATGTTCTTATGGGGGAGAGGGGCCAGAAAGAGGTCATTGTCCACATTGGAACCAACGACATAGTAAGGGGAAATGTTGAGATTCTGAAGGGAGATTACAGAGAGTTAGGCAGGTATTTAAAAAGGAGGTCCTCGAGAATGGTAATATCTGGATTACGCCCAGTGCTACGAGCTAGTGAGGGCAGGATTTTTGTGTTTTGTGTCTCCTTTTCTTCTCTCTCCCTTTCTTCTCTCTCTTTGCTCAGCTCAGAACCTTCGCTCTTTTTCCTCTCTCTCTCTTTTTCCACTCTCTCTCTTTTCTCTCTTTCCTCTCAGTCTCTTTTATTTTATCTTCTAACTCCATTTTCCTCAATTCTAATATAAGATTTTCTACCTCAACTACACTTGTCTGTTTCTCTGACACACCTAAGTGTTTGAATAACTCCCTTACAATTTCAGCTTGACTTTTGTCATAACTTATTTGTTAATTCTAAAAGTATGGCCTTTTTCTTTCCTTCTAAACTTTCTTGACAAATTTGAGAATCACTTTCAAATCGCAGAACATCTTTCACAATTTGAAGAGCCATTTCTCTCACTTTTAAATTAACGAACCACAAGTCACCGAAATTAAATAAATTGTCTCACCTATGTTTTATTAAAGATCTGGGATAATAACCTGCAAGTGTTTAAATCTACTGGGCATTACCGTACCCCAAATCTATTCAAATCTGTCTAAACCTGTTTAAACCACGAATACGGGACACAAACTGTTCAAATCCTGGTAACGAGCCCCCAAACTGTTACAACACAGGGTAAACCCCTCTGCTAATTTAACCAGCAACATAGAAAAGATACACCTTGTGTCCTAACACTTGGTTAAGACTTGGTAGATATCTGGTGAACTCTCTATCCCGATTCCATTGCCTTCCCCTTTGTGGGGCCTGGGGTTAGAGTGTCCAGAATTGACCAACTTGACATTTCCAGGGTGTACATCTCCCATGTTCTGAAGGTCTCCATGTGACAGAGAATGCTCTCTGATCACAACCTGGTGTCGGGGAGAGCTTGTTCCGTTCAGCATCAGGGTGAGGTCGGCGTACTGGCCCTTTAACAACCTGCTTCTCAAAGATGAGCAGCTCTGGGGGTTATTTTGTCACTTCTGGGCCGGCTGGAGGAGGAGTGGAGGGATTAGGGTTGGGGTTGTGCTTCCTTTCCTTGAGGCTATGGTGGGATGTGGGTAAGGCTCATGCCTGTCTCTCTGTCAGCAGTTTGTGTGAGGGTCAGTGAGGAAGAGGCAGAAATCCAGGATCGAGGGATTGGAGAAGGAGCTGCTCAATCTGGAGTCACGTCTCAGTCAGCCCGATGTGGACCCGGCCCTGTGGGTGGGTGTATGATGAGAAGAAGGCCGCGGTCCGGGATCTGCAGCTCATTGGGCCCCGGAGTGTGTACATGAGATCACGGATCCAGTTCCTTCAGGATCCTGACCCGGGGCTCCTCCGTCTTGTACTCACTGGGAAAAGGGCCCGGGATCCACCAGCAGCTCTTTGTACCAATGACAGATCCCTCATCTTGGATCTGGAGGGAATCAGGGCCCAAGTGAAGGCCTATTACCGGGCTCTCTCTCCGGATCCGTCCAGTGAGGAAGCTCGCAGAGTTCTGTGGGAAGATCTGTGGCAGGTCAGCCCCGAGGGCGCCGAGAGGCTCAATGCCCCTCTGAGTTTGGAGCTGACCCGTGCACTCGACCGTCTTTCCATGGGGTTCCTTCGGGCATTCTGGGATATCCTGGAGGAATGTATCACAACTGGAGAGATGTCCCTTTCTTGGTGCAGGGCTGTCATCACTCTGTTGCCTAAGAAGGGGATATCTGTTTGTTAAAGAATTGGTGCCTGGTCTCCCTCCTCAGCACAAACTACAAAATCTTTACCAGGGCACATTCGACTCCCCTTGGCACCTCAGGAGTATGTCAGCTTTCGAGTTTCGGACACATTTTGTCGCCAGGATCGGAGTTCTGTACCCCGCCGTGGAGTGCCCAGTGAAGGTTAACTGGTCCCTGACGGTGCCCCTACGCTGTGGGAGAGGAGTGTGTCAGGGCTGGCCCCTCTCCACCCAGCTTTATTCTCTCTGTGTGGAGCCATTCCTGTGCCTCTTGTGTGAGCGCCTTTCAGGTTTGGCTCTGCACAGGCCGGGGTGGAGGGGATTTTTCTGGCTTACACTGACACGGTGTTCCTCATGGTCACAGACCCAGCTGACCTGTGGAGGATGTGCGCGTGTCAGCTGGTGCAGGTTCATAGTTCCTTAAAAGTGGAATCGCAGGTGGACAGGGTACTGAAAAAGACGAAAGTGAGGACTGCAGATGCTGGAGATCAGAGTCAAGATTAGAGTGGTGCTGGAAAAAGCACAGCAAGTCATGCAGCATCCCAGGAGCTGGACAATCATCATTTCGGGCAAAAGCCCTTGAAGAAGGCATCTGGTATGCTTGCCTTTACTGCTCAGTGCCTTGAGTAAAGGAGTTAGGATGTCATGTTGTGGCTGTACAGGACATTGATTCGGTCACTTTTGGATTACTGCATTCAATGGACTCCCTGCTATGGGAAAGGCATTGTAGGACTTGAAAGGGTTCGTACAATGTTGACAAGAACGTTGCCTGCTTTGGGGCGTTTGAACAATAAGGAGAGACTGAATCAGCTGGGGCTATTTTCCCTGGAGCGTCAGAGGATGAGGGGTGACCTTTTTCAGTTTTGTAAAATCACGAGGAATATGAATCGGGTAAACAAACAAGGCTTTCTCTCGGGTAGGGGAGTCCAAAACTAGAGGGCATTAGTTTCAGATGAGGGTGTAAAGGTTTAAAATGGATTTAAGGGACAACATTTTCACGTACCCTGCCACCTGTGTATGGAATGACCCCAAGAGCTTGCCCTGTCATTCATAAAGATGGCGGCAGATCGGATTGTGACCTTAACTCCATTTTCCTGCCTGACTCCCACAATCTTCAACTCCCTCATTGATCAAAAACCTGTTTAACTCAGCTTCCAATATATTCAATGAACTGGGCTCCACTGCTCTCGAGGGGGAGAGAATTCCAAAGATTAATGATCCGAAGACGCAAAATCCATGTTAATTGGTAGGGCCCTGACTTTGAAACTCTGTCCCTGGTTCCAGGTTACCCCACGATGGGAAACAGCCTCTCAATGTCTACTCTGTCAACACCTTCACCATCTTATACATTTCAATAAGAACCTCTCGTTCCTCTAAACTCCAATGAGTACAGCCCCAGCCTGAAACCTTTCATCACAGGGGAACAGCTTCATCCCAGGAACCCACTGAGTGAACATTCTCTGACCTGTCCCCACTGTTTCAATAAAGCTCTTTCCCAATGGCCCTACCTAAGTCTACCCAGTACCAGCTGAATTCCTTTCCATGACATTGGATTTCAGGAGATTTAATTGATATTTTGAGAACAGATTCAGCATTTCCATTTTCAATTTTGTGGGAACACATTTCACTCCCCCATGATATTGGAAAATAATGAATGATAGTGGGGATTCCAACAAACAGGAGCTTGTTCTTACTGAGGCAGCTGGAGCTGCAATCCATTGTCATCGAGTCATCGAGTGATAGAGATGTACAGCATGGAAACAGACCCTTCGGTCCAACCTGTCCATGCTCTCAGATATCCCAACCCAATCTAGTCCCACCTGCCAGCACCCGGCCCACATCCCTCCAAAGCCTTCCTATTCATATACCCATCCAAATGCCTCTTAAATGTTGCAATTGTACCAGCCTCCACCACATCCTCTGGTAGCTCATTCCACACATTGGGTGTAAACTGAGAGAAAAAGCTTGAATAAAGCTTGAAGAAACATCCCCCTCCCCCCCACACACACATGTCCCCCTCTCCCCTCACCCCTGCACAATTCCGCCTCTCCCCCTCTCCCGCATACATCCCCCTCTCCCCAAAGCACACACTTCACCCTCTCCCCCCATGCACATGTCCCCCACTTCTCCCCACGCACACCTCCCCCTCTCCCTCACACACTCCTCCCCTCTCCCTCGCACACTTCCCACTCTCCCCCCACGCACCCCTCCCCCTCTCCCCCCACGGACAGACATCCTGCTCCCCTCCGCGCACAAATATCCCCCTCCCCCATATACATACATCCACCTCTCCCCTCTCCCCACCGTGCACACTGAGCCCTCTCCCCCCCACCCACACCTACCTTCTCTCCACCCCGCACCTCCCCGTCTCCCCCCGCACACATCCCGCTCCCCTTATCCCCTCCCCTGCACATATCTCCCCCTCCCCTCTCCCCACACACATTCCCCTCTCCCCCACATACGTTCCCCTTTCCCCTCCCCTCCCCAACACACATTCCCCTCTCCCCATTCTCCCCAGCACATATCCTCCTCTCCCCCCCTAAACATATCCCACCTCCCCCCGCACACATCTCGTTTTCCCCTCTCCCCGCACACATTCCCCTCTCCCCACTTTCTCCAGCACACATCCCTCTCTCCCCCCCGACCCTCCACATACATCCCCCTCCCACAGACCCATACCCAGGGACTGTCTCTAATTCTCTGTGTTTCTCTCCCAGTCTCAGTGACCCTGGATGTGGAAAGAGCGAATCCCTGCCTCGAGGTGTCTAAGGATCTGAAGAGTTTGAGACTGACTGGGGCCCAGAGAGGTCATGCTGACACCGAGAAGAGGTTTCCAGTCTGTCTCTGTGTCCTGGGATCAGAGGGATTCACATCGGGGAGACATTACTGGGAGGTGGAGGTGGGGGGGAATCGGGGCTGGAATCTGGGAGTAGCCTCAGAGTTTGTGGAGAGGAAGAGATGGGTCAGTCCGATTCCGAAGAATGGACTCTGGACCATGGAACGGGATGAGGATCAGTTTTATATAAACTCCTCTCCTCAATTCCCTCTCCCTGTCGGTCTGATCCCCAGGAAGGTGGGAGTTTATCTCAGTTATGAATCTGGGACAGTTTCATTTTACAACGTGGACACCAAGTCCCATCTCCACACCTTCACTGGGAATAAATTCACTGGGAAACTTTATCCTTTCTTCACGGTTTGGGGTTTAAACCAGTTTCTGAGAATCAGCTGTTAAAGGGGCGGGGCCTCCCTGACATCACAGTGACCCCCGGGTTTAGGGTCTGGGTCAGGGATTGGGGTCAGAAACCTCCCATTGACAACAGGATGTTACTGAAAGTGTTATTGATTTCAGAGATTATACTTTGTAACATCACAACCAATCTGTCAATAAATCAGATACAAATATAAATGTCAGATGGTGAAAATAAAAAGTAAATTAAATATCTTGTGTCTCTCCTTCCTTCATTTACTCCCTGCTTCAGTCCCATCCTCCATCTCTTCACCTGTTTCCCAGTCTGGAGCTGGGATTTCTCTGTGTTTCCATTTCTCACTCTGCACCCGGAACATGAAATCCTGAGGGAGAAATCCAAACACTGAAGGATGACAATGGTGCATTTACATAGCATCCTCTATCTTTGTATCTTTGGGGAGGGGAATTACACACAATCCACTCTCTCCCAGGATATGCTGTATCCCCGATGTTTAACTGTCCCTTAACTCTGGTTCTCTGTGCACAGATGCTGTCTGACCTGCTGAAGATTTGCAGCATTTTATGATTTTCAATGTCCCCAGGATTTGGATGTGTGTCACTGCCATCTGCTGGATGTAATTGTTATTTAATGATATTGGCCGCAGTACCAGCTCCTGCCAGGCGAAGGCGGTCCTGTACCGTGTTTCTGAAAAGGCTCAGAGACCAAAGCTGTGGCCTGTACTAGAGCCAGCCCCACAGGCCAGGTGGAGGGGGGTGGGGTGGGTCATGAATCAAGTCAGGGTGACTGTGAAGAAGGTGGAGGAAGGATCACCATTTAACCGGACCTTCTTCCTGAAGAGAATCCTCCTGCGGGTTCCAAGCAGCAGATATTTTCTATCTGCAAGATTTCTCCAGTGGGGGCTACTTCGACATGACCTTCAGGAGTGTGAAGCAATGGGAGCGTCTCCTGAAGGTATTTGAGGAGAAAGGAGGTGAGGGCCCCCACTCCGTGCTGCCTGTGGCTCCATTGTTCATTCTCCCTGTACAGAAGAGCCGTGTCTCGTTCACCCTCCCCACCTTATCCCTGTAATCTCCTGTCTCACAACACTCCGAGGTGTTGGAGCCCAATTCCCGGCCTACACTTTTCATCCTCCCGACCCAGCTTTCCTCCTTTAAGACAATCCTGTGTCTTGACCATGTGTTTGGCTCATCTGTCCAAACATCTCTGTCTGTGGCCTCATAATCCAAAGGGACAGGTTCACGATCTGGGGACATGGGGTTGAACCAGGGCTGCTGGTGAAATGTGAACAAGAATCTGGAATCAATGGACCCTATTTTGATGTAGGTCAGTGAGTGACAGAGGGATAGGGGCTCAGTCCGAGTTCATATGTGGGTGATACTGGTTTTGGATGACGTGAAGCTGACGCAGAGTAGAGGGTGACATGTGCCTCTCCAGTCAGAGGCTCAGAATAACAGAGAGATGTCAGAATGGTGTGTTGCCTCCCTGGAGCCAGGATCAAGGATACCTCAGAGAGGGTGCAGAATATTCTCACAGGGGAGTGGGACCAGCAGGAGGTCATTGTACACATTGGAACTAATGACATAGGAAGGGAAAAGGATGAGATTCTAAAGGGAGAATATCGGAAATTAGGCAGGAATTTAAAAAGTAGGTCCTCGAGGGCAGGAATATCTGGATTACTCCCGGTGCTATGAGCTAGTGAGGGCAGGAATAGAAGGATGGAGCAGATGAATGAGTGGCTGAGGAGATGGTGCAGGGGAGAAGGATTCATATTTTTGGATCATTGGGATCTCTTCTGGGGTTGAAGTGACCTGTATAGGAAGGACGGATTGGACCTGAATTGAAAGGGACTAATATAACAGCAGGGAGATTTGTTGGAGCTGCTCAGGGGGTATTACAACTAGTGAGGGGAGGGGGACCCAGGGAGATAGTTAGGAGAGAGATACATCTGAATGGTACAGTTGGGAAAAGGAACAATAAAACAGTCAGAGCAGGCAGGAAAAAAGCAGAGAACAAGGAAGGACAGATAAATGAAACTGCATTTATTTCAATGTAAGAGACCGAACATTGAAGGCAGATGAACTCAGAGCATGGTTAGGAACATGGGACTGGGATATCATAACAATTACAGAAACATGGCTCAGGGGTGGACAGGACTGGCAGCTTAGTGTTCCATGGTATAGATGCCACAGGAGGAAGAGAAAGAGGGATAAGAGAGGATGGGGAGTGGCATTTTTGATCAGGGATAACATTACAGCAGTATTTAGGATATTCCTGGGAATATATTGAGGGACGTTATTTGGGTGGAATAGAAAAATAAGAATGGAATGATAACCTCATTGGGATTGTACTTTAAACCCCTCCAATAGTCAGTGGGAAATTGAGAAATAAACTTGTAAGGATATATCACTTATCTGAAAGAATAATAGGGTGGTTATGGCAAAGGACCTTAACTTCCCACAGACTGGGACTGCCAAAGTGTTCAGGGCTTAGATGGAGAGGAATTTGTTCAGTGTGCACAAGGAAATTTTCTGATTCAGTATATGGATGTACCTACTGGAGAAGGAGCAATACTTGACCCAGTACTGGGAGATAAGGCAGAGCAGGTGACTGAGGTGTCAGTGGGGAGCACTTTTGGGCCAGTGACTATAATTCTATTAGTTTTATAATAGATGTGGAAATGGAAAAGGATAGACCAGATCAAAAAGTTAAGGTTTAAATTGGAAGAAGGCCAATTATGATGGAATCTGGCTCCAGCTTGTCATGGAGCCCACAAGAGAGCAGGCTATTCTGGACCTAGTGCTTTGCAATGAACCAGACTCTATAAAAGATCTTAAAGTAAGGGAACCCTTAGGAAGTAGCGACCATAATATGGTAGAGTTCAGTCTGGAGTTTGAAAGGGAGAAGGCAAATCTGATGTAATGGTGTTTCAGTTGAATAAAGGTAATTATGAAGGCATGAGAGAGGAACTGACTAAAATAGACTGGAAGCAGAGGCTAACCGGGAAGACAGTAGAGCAAAAATGGCAGGAGTTTGTCGGTATAATTGAGGACACTGTACAGAGGTTCATTCCCAAGAAAAGAAAGATTAACCGGGGAGGGATTAGACAACCTTGGCTGACAAAGGAAGTCAGGAAATGTATTAAAGAAAAAGAGAGATCCTATAAAGTGGCTAAGAACAGTGGGAAATCAGAAGATTGGGAAGGATACAAAAGCAAACAGAGGATAACAAAGAGTGTAATAAGAAATGAGAGGATCAAATATGAAGGTAGGCTAGCCAGTAATATTAGAAATAATAGTAAAAGTTTCTTTCAGTACATAAGAAATAAACGACAGGCAAAAGTAGACATTGGGCCACTTCAGACTGATGCAGGGAGCCTAGTGATGGGAGATAAGGAAATAGCAGGAGAACTTAACAAGTCCTTTGCGTCAGTTTTCACAGTGGAAGACATGAGTAATATCCCAAAAATTAAAGGGTGTCACGGGGCTGAGTTGAGTATGGTTGCCATTACGAAAGAGATAGTGCTAGAAAAGTTAAAAAGTCTTAAAATTGATAAATCTCCTGGCCCCGATGGGATACACCCTAGAGTTCTGAGAGAGGTTGCTGAGGAAATAGCAGAGGCATTGGTTGAGATCTTTCAAGAGTCACTGGAGTCAGGAAAGGTCCCGGATGATTGGAAGATGGCTGTAGTAACCCCCTTGTTCAAGAAAGGATCAAGGCAAAAGATGGAAAATTATAGGCCAATCAGCTTAACCTCGGTTGTTGGTAAAATTCTAGAATCCATCATTAAGGATGAGGTTTCTAAATTCTTGGAAGAGCAGAGTCTGATTAGAACAAGTCAACATGGATTTAGTAAAGGGAGATCATGCCTGACAAACCTGTTGGAATTTTTTGAAGAGGTAACAAGTAGGTTAGACCAGGGAAACCCAGTGGATGTGGTCTATCTAGACTTTCAAAAGGCCTTTGATAAGGTGCCACACGGGAGGCTGCTGAGCAAGGTGAGGGCCCATGGTGTTCGAGGTGAGCTGCTGGGATGGATTGAGGATTGGCTGTCTAACAGAAGGCAGAGAGTTGGGATAAAAGGTTCTTTTTCAGAATGGCAGCCGGTGACGAGCGGTGTCCCGCAGGGTTCGGTGTTGGGGCCACAGCTGTTCACGTTATATATTAATGATCTGGATGAGGGAACCGGGGGCATTCTAGCGAAGTTTGCCGATGATACGAAGTTAGGTGGACAGGCAGGTAGTACTGAGGAAGTGGGGAGGCTACAGAAGGATCTAGACAGGTTGGGAGAGTGGTCCAGGAAATGGCTGATGGAATTTAACGTGAGCAAGTGCGAGGTCTTGCACTTTGGCAAAAAGAATAAAAGCATGGACTACTTTCTAAATGGTGAGAAAATTAATAAAGCCAAAGCACAAAGGGATCTGGGAGTGCTAGTCGAGGATTCTCTAAAGGTAAACATGCAGGTTGAGTCTGTGATTAAGAAAGCGAATGCAATGTTGTCTCTTATCTCAAGAGGGTTGGAATATAAAAGCAGAGATGTACTACTAAGACTTTATAAAGCTCTGGTTAGGCCCCATTTGGAGTACTGTGTCCAGTTTTGGTCCCCACACCTCAGGAAGGACATTCTGGCACTGGAACGTGTCCAGCGGAGATTCACACGGATGATCCCTGGAATGACAGGTCTAGCATATGAGGAACGGCTGAGGATACTGGGATTGTATTCGTTGGAGTTTAGAAGATTAAGGGGAGATCTAATAGAGACGTACAAAATAATACATGGCTTTGAAAAGGTGGATGCTAGGAAATTGTTTCTGTTAGACGAGGAGACTAGGACCCGTGGACACAGCCTTAGAATTAGAGGGGGTCATTTCAGAACAGAAATGCGGAGACATTTCTTCAGCCAGAGAGTGGTGGGCCTGTGGAATTCATTGCCACGGAGTGCAGTGGAAGCCGGGACGCTAAATGTCTTCAAGGCCGAGATTGATAGGTTCTTGTTGTCTAGAGGAATTAACGGCTACGGGGAGAATGCTGGTAAGTGGAGCTGAAATGCGCATCAGCCATGATTGAATGGCGGAGTGGACTCGATGGGCCGAATGGCCTTACTTCCACTCCTATGTCTTATGGTCTAAGAATGTACAAAATTTGATTGGGGGCGGATATTTGCAGGTAAAGGGACAGCTGGAAAATGGGAACCCTTTAAAACTAGGATAACGAGTGTCCAGAGACTGAATGATCCTGTCAGGGTGAAGGACAAGGCTGGTAGATGTAGGGAATGCTGGATGACTAGAGAAACTGAGGTTTCGGTGAAGAAAAAGAAGGAAGCATTTGTCAGGTTTAGACAGCAGAGAGCGAGTGAACCCTTAGAAGAGTATAAAGGTGGCAGGAGTACACTTAAGAGGGAAATCAGGAGGGAGAAAGGGAACATGGGATAGCTTTGGCAAATAAGGTTAAGGAGAATCAAAAGGGATTCTGCAAATACATGAAGGACAAAAGAGTAACAAGGGAGAGAATAGGGCCCATAAAGGATCAACAAGGCCACCAATGTGTGGGACCACAGGGGATGGGGGAGATATTATTTCATCAGTTACTGCGGGGAAGGATATGGGAGACAGAGAAACTGGGGAAATAAATAGTGACACCTTGACTTCCTACAGAGGAGAGGTGCTGGACGTCTGAAAGCACATAAATCCCTGGGACCTGATCCAGTGTACCCTCAAACTCTAGGGAAGTGATTTCTGGGCCCATTGCTGAGATGTTTGTGTCATCAATAGCCACAGGCGAGGTGTTGGAAGACTGGAGGTTGCCTTACATGATGCCACTATTTAAGAAAGTGGTAATGAAGAGCCAGGGAACTATAGACCAGTGAGCCTGACATCGGTGGTGGGAAAGTTGTTGGAGGGGATGCTGAGGGACAGAATTTACATGTGTTTGGAAAGGCAAATTCTCATTAGGGATAGTCAAGATGGCTTTGTTACAGCTACAAAGAAGGTGCAGAGAGAGAGAGATTATCTTTAAGATTTGAGTAAGGTAAAAACAATGACTGCAGATGCTGAAAACCAAATACTGGATTAGTGGTGCTGGAAGAGCACAGCAGCTCAGGCAGCATCCAACGAGCAGCGAAATCGACGTTTTGGGCAAAAGCCCTTCATCAGGAATAAAGGCAGTGAGCCTGAAGCGTGGAGATAAGCTAGAGGAGGGTGGGGGTGGGGAGAGCTAGAACTCGGGTGAGGTGGGGGAAGGGGAAATGAGGAAACTGTTGAAGTCCACATTGATGCCCTGGAGTTGAAGTGTTCCGAGGCAGAAGATGAGGCGTTCTTCCTCCAGGCGTCTGGTGGTGAGGGAGCGGCGGTGAAGGAGGCCCAGGACCTCCATGTCCTCGGCAGAGTGGGAGGGGGAGTTGAAATGTTGGGCCACGGGGGCGGTGTGGTTGATCCTTTAACTCTGTCCAATGGAATGTTAATCTTTCCCTAACAGACAGCATTTCATTACATTATCACATTGACATAGAAACATCGAAAATAGGAACAGGAGGAGGCCATTTGACCCTTTGAAATTTCTCCACCATTCAGTTGAATCATGGGTGATCATTCAACTCAGTCCCCTGTTCTCACTTCCTCCCCACATCCCCTTTGATCCCTTGAGCCCAAGACCTACATCTAACTCCTCTGTGACAGCATTTAATGCTTTATCCTCAACCATTTTCTGAGGCAGAGAACTCCCCAGGGTAAGCATCATCTGGATGAAGAAATTTCTCTTCATTTCAGACCAAAGAACAATACAGCACAGGAACAGACCCTTCGGCCCTCTGAGCCTGCACTGACACATTTTGCCCTTCCATACTAAAACTGTCTTCACTTACAGGATCCATATCCCTCTATTCCCTTCCTATTCATGTATTTGTCCAGATGCTTCTCGAATGCTACTGTTGTGACTGTTTCCACCACCTCCTCGGGCAGTGTGTTCCAGACACTCACACTCAAAAACCTGACTCACACATCTCTTCAAAACATTCCCCAAACCCTCCACACCTTGAAACTGTGCCTTCAAGTAATTGACCCTTCCACTGTGGGTAATACTGCATATTTTCTATTCTTTCTGTGTCATTCACAATCTTATAAACTTCCATCAGGTCACCCCTCAACCCCTACATTCCTGTGAAAACAAACCCAGTCTATCCAACCTTTCTTCATCGCTACAATCCCCCACACCAGGCAATATCCTGGTAAACCTTCTCTGTACTCTGACTGTGACTCAGGTGCTGCATTCTTGATCATGATCCTTCCTGTATTTATCCTATCCAGTCCTGTTAGAATTTTATAGGTGCTCCTCATCTGAGCTCCAGGGAATATCATCCTGACTGATGTCACACATCCATCCTGCCATCCCAGGATTCAGTCTGGCAAACCATATTTCAATCCCTCCACAGTTAGAACTCCTTTCCTCAGACAAAGAAACCAAAACCACACAGATTACTCCAGATGTGGTCTCACCAACGCCCTGTACAGCTGCAGCAACTCATCCCTGTCCCTGTACTCTATCCTCTCACTATGAACGCTAACTTATCATTTGCCTCATTCACCGCTTGCTGCACCTGCACACTTACTTTCAGCGACGGGTGTACAAGGACATCCAAGTCTCATTGCACATCCCCTTTTCCCTATTCATTGCCGTCTGAATATAACCTGCATTTCTGTTTATGCTACAAAGTGGATAACCTCATATTTACCCACATTATATTTCTCCCACTCACCCGACTTGTCCAAATTACACTGAAACATCTCTGTATCGTCCTCACAACTCACCCTCCCAACCAAGTTCTCACTGTTCAATGTGAGAGCTTCACGTGTTAGAAAACCTTTCAATTGTGACAAAGTTAACTTTTATTCAGTAACAACAAAATAAAGATAAAACAAGGAAAAAGAAGCTGTGCTTCTTCAGTGAACAAACACAAACCTCTTGCCTTTCATTCATCAACAAATTTACAGCCAATGATTCATCCTCTGGAACAGGATGTTCAGACATTGGGGGGTCAATGAGATCTGAAATTGGCAGCATACTCATGGAGGTGTCCACTCAAGTCCCCCCTTTACAGTAATATTCCCCTGTCCATGAGAATAGGCTTTCCGTATGCCCTGCACACCCAGTCTAATACCTCGAGCTGGGGGTCAAACTAAACATCCAGGGTGGCACAGTGGCTCAGTGGTTGCCACTGCTGCCTCACAGCACCAGGGTCGCAGGTTTGAATCCAGCCTCTGGCGACTGTCTGTGTGGAGTTTGCACATTCTCCCCGTGTCTACGTGGGTTTCCTCCGGATGCTCAAGTTTCCCCCCACAGTCCAAAGATGTGTGGGTCAGGTGAATTGGCCATGCTAAATTGCCTTTCGTATTAGGTGCATTAGTCAGAGGGAAATGTGTCTGGGGGGATTACTCTTCAGAGGGTCAGTGTGAACTGGTTGGGCCGAAGAGCCTGTTTCCACACTGTAGGGAATCTAATCTAATTATCTCATTGGGAATGGATCAGATCAGATCCCTGTCACTGTATTCCCAGGTGGGACTCAATATTCACCCAATACCCTCATCTCTCACGGAGCTGCTTCATTCCCAGAATCACCTCAACACTTGGTGCAGCTTCAATTCTGCAATGTTCATGTTTCATATTGACACTGTGGGAGTGGCCCCCTATCCCCCAAATCCCTCATTGCCAACACTACCTGGTGGGGCCCAAGGGGAGAGAGGCCCATTGGGGTAGAGATAACAAACAGCCTATTCTCTGGTCCCAGTGACTGGGGAGAGCATCCAACAGCTTTTGGTTCCTCTTTATCTTATAAACAAATGGAGGGAACTTCCCAGTGAGTTTCAATGTTCCGATGGGACATTTCCCCCTTTTCCCAGCACATTGCCCCGAGGGCCCACCTCCTTTCCAGGGCGGTGCCATGCAATGCCCAGTGGGTACACCTCTTCCATCCCAACAGTGATGGAAGACCTGCCTTTCACAGCCGCCATTCCCATCCCATCCCATCCCATCCTGCCTGAAGCCAGGGCCTGCCCCAGGCCTCACCTCTCACACACATCCCGTCTCCCTCACATCGTTCCCTCCAGCACCGAGGCCAGCACACCCGGATTCTGACTGAAGAAGTGACATATGGATCCTAGGTATTCCCTCAATGCTGCCAACTATTTTAACTTCTCCTCAGAAACCAGACAGGGTTATTGTCCATCACTGTCTTTATGGATGGGTTCCAAATGATAACTACACTTTCCCTACTTAATCTTCCCTAACTGTGTTTGTGCTGCTAAAGACACTTTATTTGACAATTTCTCATCAGTTCACCAGTGTAATTTCCCTTCTCATACCTCACCAATTTACCCCACTCCTCCCCACTCAGATTCCCAATATATCCCCCCGACCTGACCCTCGGGTTTTCAGTGGGACGGGTGTGTCAATCACTGACTCTGCATTATTATTCTCCTCCTGATTCTCTCCGGACAAAGTTCCCAGTCAGGAATCCCAGGATCATCACCGTCTTCATGGTTCTGTAAAAATCTCCAAAACCCCTGCTCTGGGAGCAGGATTGGTCCCAGGAGCATTATTCCCATCTCCAATTCTGTGGAATGTTCCATGTGATAAGGATCCATCTGGGTCTCCTGTCCCTGTTCCTCTTTCTCGGGGCTGCTGTTGCTGTTCTCTGTCCTGGGGATGGGGTTCCCCTCGACACCTTGATTTGAGCATCTCCAGCCTCCTTTTCGGAAAAGAGTTTGGGAAGTCCAGGTGTCAGCAGCTGGAGAGTTACCCATTGGAGAGTCATCTGTCACAGCCTAGTCCCTGGCCCACTCCCACTTTGTCCCAGTCCCTCACCATTGGGTCCCAGGGTTACCCAGAGACAGCCTTACTCACACGGTGAGGCTCTGGGCCCAGGGTTACCACTTGGGGAAGCTCCATCTGATGAATGTGAACCCACTTGATCCACTTGGGCAGCTGGACTGCAGACCCTAAAGGACTGGCTTGGTCCATGGTAGACTCTGGGCCCCACTCTCACTCCAGTGTCATTTCCCACCATCTCCTGATCTCCCATTCCTGAATAAAGTGTGTTTTCCTTCAAGCATAGCAATGGACCAATCAAATCACCTCTGGATCATGGCACCTTACACTTCCTCTTAAACAAAATAAAGAATTAGGGTCTTATATTTGATATATTTTGAGGGAGTTTGATCTGATCCATAACAAGACAGGAAACACAATGTCTGTCACAATTCAGCTTGAAATTTATCTTACTGCCCTCATCTGTGTCTCGGTCAGGGTGGGCACATTCCTGATGAAGGGCTTTCACTGCTCCTTGGTTGCTGCCTGAACTGCTGTGCTCTTCCAGCACCACTAATCCAGAAACCAGTACCCACACTGGCATTCTCATATGGTGCCCAGTGACCAGTTTGTGAGGGGAACAGTTGATCTGTCTGGCTTCTTGTCTCTCGGAGCCTGATGAATATCAGTGGGAGGGTCTCATCCCACTTCAGTACAATGAAGGCAGTACAATGGCTCAGTGGTTAGCACTGCTGCCTCACAGTACCTGGGACCTGGATTTGATTCCAACCTCGGGCAACTGTGTGGAGTTTGCACATTCTCCCTGTGACTGTCAGTTTACTCCCACAATCCAAAGATGGGCAGGTTAGGTGAATTGTCTATGTGAAGTTGCCTATAGTGTTCAGGTATGTGTAAGTTAGATGTATTAATCAGGGGTAAATGTAGAGTCATGTGCTTGGGTGGGATCCTTTTCGGAGGCTCAGTGTGGACTTGTTGGCGGATGAGCTTGTTTCCACACTGTAGGGATTCGAGGAATCTCTGCTCTTGCTGCACAGGCACATTTTTCTCATTTCACACCAAACATTTACATGTGTTTGATATCTCCATATCGCGTTTACACCAATTCACTCCCTTTGTCTTTTGTTCTGTGCTGCAAGAGCAGAGATTCCTGGAATCCCTACAGTGTGGAAACAGGCCCTTCATCCATCAATTCCACACTGACACTTCGAAGAGAATCCCACCCCCAAGCCCATTCCCCTCGCTTATTACCCTCACTATCTGTTCCCCTCTCTCCTCCTCCCCCTCTGTCATCAACACAAGGTAAACACTATTTTCCAGCCCCTTTCAGTTCTGAAGAGAAATCTTTTTGGACTCGAGCCATTAACTCTCCATCTGTCTCCACAGATGCTGCCCGTCCTGCTGCAATCTCCGGCATTTTCAGGGAATATCACCGATGATCCACAAGATCTCCATTTCCCCAGTTTCAGTGAGGAGTCCCGTTTCCACATTGATTCCATTTGAAGAATAATCGGTGCAATAGTACCATCCTCTGGCGGCGAGCGGTACTGCAGGTCATTGGTGCCGCTGTTATTTCAAAACGGCGATGGCATTAGTGGTGTAGGATTGCCACCAGTTGGCAGCCACCGGTACTGCAGGCAAATATCACTCACAAAATCATAGCCCAAAACTAAAATACTGCAGATGCTGGACATCGAAATAAAATCAGAAAAGGTTTATAATTGCTCAGCAGGTCAAGTAGCATCTGGGAACAGAGACAACTTTGCAAATCTGTGACCTTTTCCAAACGGTGAAAAGGTGAAAAATAGATTTGATTTGAAGCATGACAGGGGCGGGGAAAAGTGAGAAAAGTAACAACCAGAAAGGGGAGGATTTGTGATGTGGTGGAAGGATCCGTTCCAGTGTAGCCTCCCCCATTGGATTGTGGGATTAACCCAACTGTTGGTCTCTCGCACCATTCCCACTGCAGTGTGCAGGCTCCTCCCGCTAATCCGAGTGATATTCCCAAGGAATGGACCATCTGAAAGTAGTTGTCTTTCTCCTGAGTTTTTTCCTGCAGGTCTCTCTCTTGCTGTCCTCTTGAGGTCGAACCTTTTGGCACATTGACCCTGCATCATGGCAGAGAAGTTTAGAATCTGCACTGTTACCCCAAAAGGACATCAGACAAACTCGAGGAGAACAGAAATTGCTGGAAAAGCTCAGCAGGTCTGGCAGCATCTGTGAAGAGAATTTCCCAGCAATTTCTGTTTTGGTTCCGATTTCCACCATTCCCAGTTCTTTCGGTTTTTATGAAAGTCCATCTGAGTCTGGAACAGGACAGGAAACAGCTGCTGGTCCGTAAAGTTTGTCCTTCCCAACTGCTCCATCCTGTCTATCACAATGTATTATCTCTCCCCGCCCCCACACCTAAAGCCACGTGATCTCCTCCTGTTGGATAAATTGTTCATTTTAAATCTGAAAGAGATGCGTTTCTTCTTGTTCAAAGATATTACGGGATTTGGGCTAAAGTCAGGAACATGGACCTGGGACAAGCTCAGTCATGATCTCATTGAATGGTAGAACAGACCCAAGGGGCCGAATGGCCTATTCCTGTTCCTGTGCCCCTGTAATGGGGAGATGGCGGTGCAGTGGGAACCTCACTAGACCAAGAATTCCCGGATGGACACGGGTCCCAATCCATCACGGTGCCTGTTAGAACTTCAATGCAATGTCTCAGTCTGGAATGGAAAGTGATTCCCATTAAAGTGGCCCAATGTTGGAAAGCCATTATATAATTATATTGAGTTAAATGTCATGAAAAGATGCATCAACAAGAGGTTCGAATGGAAACCGCAGAAGCATTCAGACAACAAAAAGGGACATAGAGCACGATTTCAAAATTCTAAACGGGATGTTGAATCTGGAAGGCTGCAATATTCTTAAACCAAAGATAAGGGACGATCTCTTTACCTCACAGTCTCATTGGAACGAGAGGATTTGGAGGGGAGTGGGAAGTGGAGCAATAGCACCGCCAAGTGATGGAAATGGGCAATGCAGGGAAAAATTAAAATGTGGTATCGCAATAATAACCACCAGGTGGCGATGATGGTCCATGGAAAACATCATTTGGAACAGATGGCCTTCGTCAACTTGTTCAAAACTCATTGATCGACATTTACTTTCAAAGACGACGTTGTTTGATTTGGTGGGCAACCTAGAGGCAGGATTACCTGGCAGAGCTGAGAAGGCAGAGTAAATGGAAGGATCAGCGCAACACCTGGGTTTAGGGGAAACACGAGAGAAGCGGATTCTCCAGGGAGTGAACAGTGGAATAGGGTCAGATGCAGTTCCAGTGAAGGCAGCTGGAGCATAAAGAGAGAATGAAGAAACTAGAGGAGGCAGAAAAAGATAAAGTGGAGCAGAAATTGAGAAAGAAAGAGCAGAGAACGTTAATGCTAAAGAGATGGAATTAGGAAGCTATGAAATCAAACTGAAAAGACAGGAAATGGAAAAGACAAAACTAGGTTTAGAAGTGAAAGGGAGAAAAAAGTGAAATAATATGAATATCAGTTTAACACAATGCTTTTGGAACAAGAAACGTCAAATATTACTGTAGTCCTGAGAGTTGTGGAGGCCCCATCACTGAAAGGGTTTAAAGTGGAGGTTGATAGATGTTGTAATATCTGAGAGTTGATGGCTATGATGAGCTGCCATCAAAATGGAGCTGAGCCCTGGGGCAGATTACCCATGATCCTGTTGAATGGTGGTGCAGACCTGAGGGGCTGAATGGCCTATTAACTCTCCTATTTCTAATGTTCTTATTTTCAAATATCAGGTCCTCGCTTTTCAAACTCTCTTCACGCATCAAAACAAATATCTTCATTTCCTGCCGTAGTTGTGGATATTGTTTGTTTCTGAGGAGACCCTAAATCTCCTGTTTCTTTTCTTTCATTTTTTCTTTTGAGGAGACCTTAAATCTCCTGGTTTGATATGTTTTCCCCAGCCCCCATGTTGTGTGTGTGCAGGTGTGAGACACAGTGACAGACAACAGCTGTAGAAATCTTTATTCTATTTCCACCATCAGGAAGAAAAGAAAACGCCAGGGTGGCCAGTGACAAGCAGTGCCCTTCTCCTCAAAGAGCAATGCTGAGTGATCAGAAAGGTGAAGGAAAGGTGAAGAGTTCCTCAGAAACTCAAAATAGAGTTGGAGGGGGAAATAAAGCACTCCACTCTGTGCGGTGAACATCTTTCCGTGAACAGCTCAAGGGAGTTGGTAGACACCACATGCTCCCTCTCCAGGGACACCTAGACTCAGACATAACCATCTGTCTCTCCTATATAATGCTTCATTCAGTCTTTGCATGCAACCTTGTAATAATGCAGAGACGGTGTGGAACATTGTACAGGGCAAACAGAGAGACAACAAGCAATCCACTTTCACGAACACCAACTAGCCACGAAACCCCACAACCAGCTGTCCCTGATAGCCACACACACAGATGACAAGGATTACAAATTTGATTGGGACATTACAACAATCAGAGGACAAGCTAAACAGAGGACAGCCAGAGAATTTCTAGAAGCATAGCACTCATCCATGGACTCCATTAACAAACACACTGACCGTGACCCAAATATACCGGCCACGATAACGAACAACCGGAACCTGCAACCAGAAGCAGCAGGAACGGAACCAAATAAATTCCAGAAGACACAGCACAGCAGCGGTTCACAGGAGGATCCAAAGCCCTGAAGATGTCCCCTGGACAGGGGAGGATACATCTGCAAATCCAGTTCCCAGCTCGGTGAACATATCCACAACTACGGGAACTGGCACCTGAGCTACAAATCTTCACACAAACCTTGATCTTCATTTCCTGTTTTGGTTCACACGACACACTTCAATTCAAATGTAATGAATGAGATCAAAATGATGGAGCCTAGTGATAAGGTTTTCTTGAGGGGAAAAAGAGGAATTTTGTTCCCAATGGTCCTGAGAAAATAATAAAAATGTCCCATCAAGCCCAACCACAGACAAGAAGGGACAGGGTGTCTGAGCCAGACAGGAAGCTGAAGTTTCATCTTTGAGTGTGAGAATTACCTGAATCCTGTCTGTTTTGCTGTTGTCTTGTTTGTTTAGCAGTAGAAAGGTTTGTAGACATCCTGGAGTTCTTGGTGAATGGTTGTTTTTTCCAAGTTGCTTTTCCACTGGGCACTGACTTTGAGTTTGACAGAGAGAACCCCCTTTAGCTCTTTCACTTCACAAGGTGATATCACACGGTGTTAGTGGGGATTTACGAGTTTGGATGGAGGATTGGCTGACAAACAGAAAGCCGAGAGCTGGGCTGAATGGATCTTTTTCTGGTTGGCAAGGTGTAACTGATAGCCTGTCACAGGCCCCAAATATTTCCAATCTTTATGAATGACTTGGAGACAGGGATAGAAAAAATTATGGACAAATTTGCAGATGGCACTAAAAGAGGTGGGAAAATGTATTGCAATGAAGAAATAAGAAATATAAAAATGGCTCTGGACAGATGAGGTGAATGGGGCAGAATTTGACATATGAAACATGAACACATGTGAGGTTATCCATTTTGCTCAGAGGAACACAAATACAACTTTTTTTGAAATAGAGACAAACTTCCAAGTGTTTCAGTGCAGAGAGATCTGGATATCCTTGTGTGTGAATCGCGGGAAAGTCTTCTGTAGGTACAGAAGGTAAAAAGCAAATGGAATCCTGACATGTGTTTCTAAAGGAATAGAGTGTAAAAGTCGGTGAGTGTTGATGTAACTGTCCAAGGCATTAATGAGACCACACCCTGAGGGTTGTGTACAATTTAGTCTCCAAACTTGAGAGGAATATAGTTGCAATGGAGACAGTTCAGAAAAACTTCACCAGATTGGTTCTAGAAATGAGGATTTTGTCTTATGAGACTGAGTAGGTTAGGACCTTCTTTTAAAAACTCCCATTCATAAATGTATTGCTGTTATACATCATCGTGTCTCTGATTGATTCCTGTACCTACAGTTACAATGACAGTCAATCTATACAGCTGCACGCCCAGAACATCATGCCATCCTTTAACTCTGCAAAAACAATGACTGCAGATGCTGGAAACCAGATTCTGGATTAGTGGTGCTGGAAGAGCACAGCAGTTCAGGCAGCATCCAAGTAGCTTCGAAATCCACGTTTCGGGCTAAAGCCCTTCATCAGGAATAAAGGCAGTGAGCCTGAAGCGTGGAGAGATAAGCGAGAGGAGGGTGGGGGTGGGGAGAAAGGAGCATAGAGTACAATGGGTGAGTGGGGGAGGGGATGAAGTTGATAGGTCAAAGAGGAGAGGGTGGAGTGGATAGGTGGAAAAGGAGATAGGCAGGTAGGACAAGTCTGGACAAGTCATGGGGACAGTTACTGAGCTGGAAGTTTAGAACTAGGGTGAGGTGGGGGAAGGGGAAATGAGGAAACTGTTGAAGTCCATATTGATGCCCTGGGGTTGAAGTGTTCCGAGGCAGAAGATGAGGCGTTCTTCCTCCAGGCGTCTGGTGGTGAGGGAGCGGCGGTGAAGGAGGCCCAGGACCTCCATGTCCTCGGCAGAGTGGGAGGGGGAGTTGAAATGTTGGGCCACGGGGGCGGTTTGGTTGATCCTTTAACTCTGTCCAATGGAATGTTAATCTTTCCCTAACAGACAGCATTTCATTACATTATCACATTGACATAGAAACATCGAAAATAGGAACAGGAGGAGGCCATTTGACCCTTTGAAATTTCTCCACCATTCAGTTGAATCATGGGTGATCATTCAACTCAGTCCCCTGTTCTCACTTCCTCCCCACATCCCCTTTGATCCCTTGAGCCCAAGACCTACATCTAACTCCTCTGTGACAGCATTTAATGCTTTATCCTCCACCATTTTCTGAGGCAGAGACCTCCCCAGGGTAAGCATCATCTGGATGAAGAAATTTCTCTTCATTTCAGACCAAGGAACAATACAGCACAGGAACAGACCCTTCGGTCCTCTGAGCCTGTGCTTGTACATTTTGCCCTTCCATACGAAAACTGTCTTCACTTACAGGATCCATATCCCTCTATTCCCTTCCTATTCATGTATTTGTCCAGATGCTTCTCGAATGCTACTGTTGTGTCTGCTTCCACCACCTCCTCGGGCAGTGTGTTCCAGACACTCACCACTCAAAAACCTGACTCACACATCTCTTCAAAACATTCCCCAAACCCTCCACACCTTGAAACTGTGTCTTCAAGTAATTAACCCTTCCACTGTGGGTAATACTGCATATTTTCTATTCTTTCTGTGTCATTCACAATCTTATAAACTTCCATCAGGTCACCCCTCAACCCCTATATTCCTGTGAAAACAAACCCAGTCTATCCAACCTTTCTTCATCGCGACAATCCCCCACACCAGGCAATATCCTGGTAAACCTTCTCTGTACTCTGACTGTGACTCAGGTGCTGCATTCTTGATCATCATCCTTCCTGTATTTATCCTGTCCAGTCCTGTTAGAATTTTATAGGTTTCTATAAGATGCTCCTCATCTGAGCTCCAGGGAATATCATCCTGACTGATGTCACACATCCATCCTGCCATCCCAGGATTCAGTCTGGCAAACCATATTTCAATGCCTCCACAGCCAGAACTCCTTTCCTCAGATAAGGAAACCAAAACCACACAGATTACTCCAGATGTGGTCCCACTAAGGCCCTGTACAGCTGCAGCAACTCATCCCAGTCCCTGTACTCTATCCTCTCACTCTGAACGCTAACCTATCATTTGCCTCCTTCACTTCCTGCTGCACCTGCACACTTACTTTCAGCGTCAGGTGAACAAGGACATCCAAGTCTCATTGCACATCCCCTTTTCCCTATTCATTGCCGTCTGAATATAACCTGCATTTCTGTTTATGCTACAAAGTGGATAACCTCATATTTACCCACATTATATTTCTCCCACTCACCCGACTTGTCCAAATTACACTGAAACATCTCTGTATCCTCCTCACAACTCACCCTCCCAACCAAGTTCTCACTGTTCAATGTGAGAGCTTCACGTGTTAGAAAACCTTTCAATTGTGACAAAGTTAACTTTTATTCAGTAACAACAAAATAAAGATAAAACAAAGAAAAAGAAGCTGTGCTTCTTCGGTGAACAAACACAAACCTCTTGCCTTTCATTCATCAACAAATTTACAGCCAACGATTCATCCTCTGGAACAGGATGTTCAGACACTGGGGGGGTCAATGAGATCTGAAATGGGCAGCATACTCATGGAGCTGTCCACTCAAGTCTCCCCTTTACAGTAATATTCCCCTGTCCATGAGAATAGGCATTCCGTATGCCCTGCACACCCAGTCTAATACCTCGAGCTGGGGTCAAACTAAACATCCAGGGTGGCACAGTGGCTCAGTGGTTGGCACTGCTGCCTCACAGCACCAGGGTCGCAGGTTTGATTCCAGCCTCGGGCGACTGTCTGTGTGGAGTTTGCACATTCTCCCCGTGTCTGTGTGGGTTTCCTCCGGATGCTCAGGTTTCCTCCCGGAATCCAAAGATGTGTGGGTCAGGTGAATTGGCCATGCTAAATTGCCTTTAGTGTTAGGTGCATTAGTCAGAGGGAAATTGGTCTGGGGGGATTACTCTTTAGAGGGTCAGTGTGGACTGGTTGGGCCGAAGAGCCTGTTTCCACACTGTAGGGAATCTAATCTAATTATCTCATTGGGAATGGATCAGATCAGATCCCTGTCACTGTATTCCCAGGTGGGACTCAATATTCACCCAATACCCTCATCCCTCACGGAGCTGCTTCATTCCCAGAATCACCTCAACACTTGGTGCAGCATCAATTCTGCAATGTTCATGTTTCATATTGACACTGTGGGAGTGGCCCCCTATCCCCCAAATTCCTCATTGCTGACACTACCTTGTGGGGCCCAAGGGGAGAGAGAGGCCCATTGGGGTAGAGATAACAAACAGCCCATTCTCTGGTCCCAGTGACTGGGGAGAGCATCCAACAGCTTTTGGTTCCTCTTTATCTTATAAACAAATGGAGGGAACTTCCCAGTGAGTTTCAATGTTCCGATGGGACATTTCCCCCTTTTCCCACCACAAAGCCCCAAGTACCCACCTCCTTTCCAGGGCGGTGCCATGCAATGCCCAGTGGGTACACCTCTCCCATCCCAACAGTGATGGAAGACCTGCCTTCCACAGCCGCCATTCCACAGCCGCCATCCCATCCCATCCTGCCTGAAGCCAGGGCCTGCCCCAGGCCTCACCTCTCACACACATCCCGTCTCCCTCACATCGTTCCCTCCAGCACCGAGGCCAGCACACTCGGATTCTGACTGAAGAAGTGACATGTGGATCCCTGGTATTCACTCAATGCTCCCAACTATTTTAACTTCTCCTCAGAAACCAGACAGGGTTATTGTCCATCACTGTCTTTATGGATGGGTTCCAAATGATAACTACACTTTCCCTACTTAATCTTCCCTAACTGTGTTTGCGCTGCTAAAGACACTTTATTTGACAATTTCTAGTCAGCTCCCCAGTGTAATTTCCCTTCTCATACCTCACCAATTTACCCCACTCCTCCCCACTCAGATTCCCAATGTATCCCCCCGACCTGACCCTCGGGTTTTCAGTGGGACGGGTGTGTCAATCACTGACTCTGCATTATTATTCTCCTCCTGATTCTCTCCGGACAAAGTTCCCAGTCAGGAATCCCAGGATCATCACCGTCTCCATGGTTCTGTAAAAATCTCCAAAACCCCTGCTCTGAGAGCAGGATTGGTCCCAGGAGCATTATTCCCATCTCCAATTCTGTGGAATGTTCCATGTGATAAGGATCCATCTGGGTCTCCTGTCCCTGTTCCTCTTTCTCGGGGCTGCTGTTGCTGTTCTCTGTCCTGGGGATGGGGTTCCCCTCGACACCTTGATTTGAGCATCTCCAGCCTCCTTTTCGGAAAAGAGTTTGGGAGGTCCAGGTGTCAGCAGCTGGAGAGTTACCCATTGGAGAGTCATCTGTCACAGCCTAGTCCCTGGCCCACTCCCACTTTGTCCCAGTCCCTCACCATTGGGTCCCAGGGTTACCCAGAGACAGCCTTACTCACACGGTGAGGCTCTGGGCCCAGGGTTACCACTTGGGGAAGCTCCATCTGATGAATGTGAACCCACTTGATCCACTTGGGCAGCTGGACTGCAGACCCTAAAGGACTGGCTTGGTCCATGGTAGACTCTGGGCCCCACTCTCACTCCACTGTCATTTCCCACCATCTCCTAATCTCCCATAGCCCATTCCTGAATAAAGTGTGTTTTGCTTAAAGCATAGCAATGGACCAATCAAATCACCTCTGGATCATGGCGCCTTACACTTCCTCTTAAACAAAATAAAGAATTAGGGTCTTATATTTGATATATTTTGAGGGAGTTTGATCTGATCCATAACAAGACAGGAAACACAATGCCTGTCACAATTCAGCTTGAAATTTATCTTACTGCCCTCATCTGTGTCTCGGTCAGGGTGGGCACATTCCTGATGAAGGGCTTTTGCTTCTCCTTGGTTGCTGCCTGAACTGCTGTGCTCTTCCAGCACCACTAATCCAGAAACCATTACCCACACTGGCATTCTCATGTGGTGCCCAGTGACCAGTTTGTGAGGGGAACAGTTGATCTGTCTGGCTTCTTGTCTCTCGGAGCCTGATGAATATCAGTGGGAGGGTCTCATCCCACTTCAGTACAATGAAGGCAGTACAATGGCTCAGTGGTTAGCACTGCTGCCTCACAGTACCTGGGACCTGGATTTGATTCCAACCTCGGGCAACTGTGGAGTTTGCACATTCTCCCTGTGACTGTCAGTTTACTCCCACAATCCAAAGATGGGCAGGTTAGGTGAATTGTCTATGTGAATTTGCCTATAGTGTTCAGGTATGTGTAAGTTAGATGTATTAATCAGGGGTAAATGTAGAGTCATGTGCTTGGGTGGGATCCTTTTCGGAGGCTCAGTGTGGACTTGTTGGCTGATGAGCTTGTTTCCACACTGTAGGGATTCGAGGAATCTCTGCTCTTGCTGCACAGACACATTTTTCTCATTTCACACCAAACATTTACATGTGTTTGATATCTCCATATCGCGTTTACACCAATTCACTCCCTTTGTCTTTTGTTCTGGGCAGCAAGAGCAGAGATTCCTGGAATCCCTACAGTGTGGAAACAGGCCCTTCAGCCATCAATTCCACACTGACACTTCGAAGAGAATCCCACCCCCAAGCCCATTCCCCTCGCTTATTACCCTCACTATCTGTTCCCCTCTCTCCTCCTCCCCCTCTGTCATCAACACAAGGTAAACACTATTTTCCAGCCCCTTTCAGTTCTGAAGAGAAATCTTTTTGGACTCGAGCCATTAACTCTCCATCTGTCTCCACAGATGCTGCCCGTCCTGCTGCAATCTCCGGCATTTTCAGGGAATATCACCGATGATCCACAAGATCTCCATTTCCCCAGTTTCAGTGAGGAGTCCCGTTTCCACATTGATTCCATTTGAAGAATAATCGGTGCAATAGTACCATCCTCTGGCGGCGAGCGGTACTGCAGGTCATTGGTGCCGCTGTAATTTCAAAACGGCGGTGGCATTAGTGGTGTAGGATTGCCACCAGCTGGCAGCCACCGGTACTGCGGCCAAATATCACTCACAAGATCATAGCTCAAAACTAAAATACTGCAGATGCTGGACATCGAAATAAAATCAGAAAAGGTTTATAATTGCTCAGCAGGTCAAGTAGCATCTGGGAACAGAGATAACTTTAAATCTGTGACCTTTTGCCAAAAGGTGAAAAGGTGAAAAATAGATTTGATTTGAAGCATGACAGGGACAGGGAAAGGTGAGAAAAGTAACAACCAGAAAGGGGAGGATTTGTGATGTGGTGGAAGGATCCGTTCCAGTACAGCCTCCCCCATTGGACTGTGGGATTAACCCAACTGTTGGTCTCTCGCACCATTCCCACTGTAGTGTGCAGGCTCCTCCCGCTAATCCGAGTGATATTCCCAAGGAATGGACCATCTGAAAGTAGTTGTCTTTCTCCTGAATTCCTGCAGGTTTCCCTCTTGCTGTCCTCTTGAGGTCGCATCTTTTGGCACATTGAGCCTGCATCATGGCAGAGAAGTTTAGAATCTGCACTGTTACCCCAAAAGGACATCAGACAAACTCGAGGAGAACAGAAATTGCTGGAAAAGCTCAACAGGTCTGGCAGCAACTGTGAAGAGAATTTCCCAGCAATTTCTGTTTTGGTTCCGATTTCCACCATTCCCAGTTCTTTCGGTTTTTATGAAAGTCCATCTGAGTCTGGAACAGGACAGGAAACAGCTGCTGGTCCGTAAAGTTTGTCCTTCCCAACTGCTCCATCCTGTCTATCACAATGTATTATCTCGCCCCGCCCCAACACCTAAAGCCACGTGATCTCCTCCTGTTGGATAAATTGTTCATTTTAAATCTGAAAGAGATGCGTTTCTTCTTGTTCAAAGATATTACGGGATTTGGGCTAAAGTCAGGAACACGTCATGATCTCATTGAATGGTAGAACAGACCCAAGGGGCCGAATGGCCTATTCCTGTTCCTGTGCCCCTGTAATGGGGAGATGGCGGTGCAGTGGGAACCTCACTAGACCAAGAATTCCCGGATGGACACGGGTCCCAATCCATCACGGTGCCTGTTAGAACTTCAATGCAATGTCTCAGTCTGGAATGGAAAGTGATTCCCAATAAAATGGCCCAATGTTGGAAAGCCCCCTCACTCCCCCATTAGTGTCAGTGCTGCCCTTTAGGGAAAGCAATCTGCCCTCCTCACAGGCAGGGCGGGGCCGAGAGGGGGCGCTCGCGGGCGGTCGGTAACCGGGGGTTAATGCGGGGGGGAGAGAGGGAGGGACAGGAATTGGACAGCACCGGTCACCGTTCATCCTTCATTAAACCGGCTCAGGCCGATTGTCGCTCTCTCTCTCTCTCCCCCCACCCCCACCTCCCCCTTTCACCGGGGGCAGATTGAAAGAAACTGGGATCTTCCTGCACTCTGATCCCCCTCTTCCCCATTAATTTAAGGGAGAGAGGGAGGGGGCGGGTGGGGATTGTGTGAACCGACCCCCCGCGGGGGGCAGCATCATGATGGAGGGTCGAGTGGGTTTGGGAAGTGGGGCATCTGGAGCCGGAGCTGCCTCTGGGATATTTCTCTCTCACTCTCTCACTCTCACACACCGGGGTGAAAGGCTGTGAGCTCAGACCAAGCGGGAAACAGGCATCTGCTGGAAACAAGACGTGGGCGATGAGGCTGAAAGGAAGCTGCTGGAGCCCGCGCCCCTGAGTCTGAAATGGAGAGGTCTCTGAGCTTGCCCAAGGTGAAGGGTTACAATCCCAGGATTGAGGGGGCACCGTGTCTTCATGGAGGGTCTTGGGAGGAAAATATCACCAGATGACAACGGATTGAAATGTTCTTCATGACTGTTTCAGGAGGTTGTACAGGATGTTGGTGAGGACACTTCTGGAGCAATGTGTTCAATTCTCGTCCCCCTGCTGTAGGATGGATATTATTAAACTGGAGAGGGTTCAGAAAAGATTCACTCGGGTGTCAGCAGAAATGTAGATTTTGAGTTACACAGAGAGGCTGGACAGGTTTGCACGTTTTTCACTGGAGTGTAGGAGGCTGAAGGGTGACCTTTATGGAGGTTTATAAATCATGAGGGACATGGAAGGGGCGAATAGCAAAGCTTTTGTTTCCTTCGGATAGAGGAGTTCACAACTAGAGAGAGGTTTAAGGTGAGAGGGAAAGAGGGACCTGAAGTGAAACATTTTCACACAGAGTGAGGCTCGTGTATGGAACGAGCTGCCAGACAAAGTGTACAACTAGGAGAAAGTGAGGACTGCAGATGCTGGAGATCAGAGCTTAAAAATGTGTTGCTGGAAAAGCGCATCAGGTCAGGCAGCATCAAAGGAGCAGGAGAATCGACGTTTCAGGCCCGCACCAACCAACCCAACCACCCCGTGGCTCAACACTTCAACTCCCCCTCCCACTCCACTGAGGACATGCAGGTCCTTGGACTCCTCCATCGCCAGACCATAGCAACACGACGCCTGGAGGAACCCTCCAACCACAAGGGATGAACTCAGATTTCTCCAGTTTCCTCATTTCCCCTCCCCCCACCTTGTCTCAGTCCCAACCCTCGGACTCAGCACCACCTTCCTAACCTGAAATCTTCTTCCTGACCTCTCCGCCCCCATCCCCACTCTGCCCTCTCACCCTCACCTTAACCTCCTTCCACCTATCGCATTCCCAACGCCCCTCCCCCAAGTCCCTCCTCCCTACCTTTCATCTTAGCCTGCTTGGCATACAACGACAACATTTAAAAGGCATTTGGACAGGAACATGAATAGGAAACGGTCAGAGGGTAATGGAGCAGACACAGGCTCCTAGGACTTGTTTAGTTTGGGAATGTTGGCCGGCATGTTCGAGTTGCTGTACGCCTCTATGACAGAGATTAAAGACATAAAAATTATTATGGTAAACGGGAAAATGAGACAGAAGTTGTATAAATACAAACAGAGAATGCTAGAGAAACACAGCAGGTCTGGTAGGGTCAGTGCAGAGAGAAACAGAAACTGAATAAGAGCCACAGTGACTGAAATGCTAATTCTGTTTCTCAGGCCACTAAACCTGCTGTGTTTCTCCGGCACTTTGCACTTTAAATCATCAGCATCTGCAATATTTTGCTTTAATATCATTACAGTTAAATGCAACGAAAAGATGAATCGACAAGAGGTTCAAATGGAAACTGCAGAAGCATTCAAAGAAAAAAAGTCGGTCCGAAAAAAAAGAGGGACATAGAGTACCATTTAAAATTTCTAAACGAGATGTTGAATCTGGAAAGCTGCAAAATTCCTAAACCAAAGACGAGGGGCGGTCTCTTCACCTTACAGTTACAATGGAATGTGAGGATTTGGAGGGGAATGGAAAATAGAGCAATACCACCACCAGGTGGCGGAGATAGGCAGTGCAGGGGAAAATAAAAATGGCGTATCACAATGACAACCACCAGGTGGCGATGACGGTCCATGAAAAACATTATTTGTTAAAGATGTTCTTCGGAAATTTCCTCAATAATCATTGACAAACTTTTATTCAGCGACTAATTTCAACAATAACGTTGTTTGATTTGGTGAGCAATTTAGAGGCAGGATTACCCGGCAGAGCTGAGAAGGCAGAGCAAATGGGAGGATCAGCACAGCACCTGGGTTTAGGGGAAACACGAGAGAAGAGGATTCTCCAGGGAGTGAACAGTGGAATAGGGTCAGATGGAGGAAGAGCACAGCAGTTCAGGCAGCATCCAAGTAGCTTCGAAATCGACGTTTCGGGCAAAAGCCCTTCATCAGGAATAAAGGCAGACAGCCTGAAGTGTGGAGAGATAAGCGAGAGAAGGGTGGGGGTGGGGGTGGGGAGAAAGTAGCAGAGAGTACATTGGGTAAGTGGGGGAGGGGATGAAGGTGATAGGTCAAGGAGGAGAGGGTGGAATGGATAGGTGGAAAAGGAGATAGGCAGGTAGGACAAGTCCGGACAAGTTATGGAGACAGTTACTGAGCTGGAAGTTCAGAACTAGGGTGAGGTGGGGGAAGGGGAAATGAGGAAACTGTTGAAGTCCACATTGATGCCCTGGGGTTGAAGTGTTCCGAGGCGGAAGATGAGGCGTTCTTCCTCCAGGCGTCTGGTGGTGAGGGAGCGGCGGTGAAGGAGGCCCAGGACCTCCATGTCCTCGGCAGAGTGGGAGGGGGAGTTGAAATGTTGGGCCAGGGGGCGGTGTGGTTGATTGGTGCAGGTGTCCCAGAGATGTTCCCTAAAGCGCTCTGCTAGGAGGCGCCCAGTCTCCCCAATGTAGAGGAGACCGCATCGGGAGCAACGGATACAATAAATGATATTAGTGGATGTGCAAGTAAAACTTTGATGGATGTGGAAGGCTCCTTTAGGGCCTTGGATAGAGGTGAGGGAGGAGGTGTGGGCGCAGGTTTTACAGTTCCTGTGGTGGCAGGGGAAAGTGCCAGAATGGGAGGGTGGTTTGTTTGGGGGCATAGACCTGACCAGGTAGTCACGGAGGGAACGGTCTTTGCGGAAGGCGGAAAGGGGTGGGGAGGGAAATATATCCCTGGTAGTGGGGTCTTTTTGGAGGTGGCGGAAATGTCGGTGGATGATTTGGTTTATGCGAAGGTTGGTAGGGTGGAAGGTGAGTACCAGGGGCGTTCTGTCCTTGTTACGGTTGGAGGGGTGGGATCTGAGGGCGGAGGTGCGGGATGTGGACGAGATGCGTTAGAGGGCATCTTTAACCACCTGGGAAGGAAAATTACGGTCTCTAAAGAAGGAGGCCATCTGGTGTGTTCTGTGGTGGAACTGGTCCTCCTTGGAGCAGATCCGGCGGAGGTGGAGGAATTGGGAATACGGGATGGCATTTTTGCAAGAGGTAGGGTGGGAAGAGGTGTAATCCAGGTAGCTGTGGGAGTCGGTGGGTTTGTAAAAAATGTCAGTGTCAAGTCGGTCGTCACTAATGGAGATGGAGAGGTCCAGGAAGGGGAGCGAGGTGTCAGAGATAGTCCAGGTAAATTTAAGGTCAGGGTGGAATGTGTTGGTGAAGTTGATGAATTGCTCAACCACCTCGCGGGAGCACGAGGTGGCGCCAATGCAGTCATCAATGTAGCGGAGGAAGAGGTGGGGAGTGGTGCCGGTGTAATTACGGAAGATCAACTGTTCTACGTAGCCAACAAAGAGACAGGCATAGCTGGGGCCCATACGTGTGCCCATGGCTACGCCTTTGGTCTGGAGGAAGTGGGAGGATTCAAAGGAGAAATTGTTAAGGGTGAGGACCAGTTCGGCCAAACAAATGAGAGTGTTAGTGGAAGGGTACTGTTGGGGACGTCAGGAGAGGAAAAAACGGAGGGCTTGGAGGCCCTGGTCATGGCGGATGGAGGTGTAGAGGGATTGGATATCCATGGTGAAGATGAGGCATTGGGGGCCGGGGAAACGGAAGTCTTGGAGGAGGTGGAGGGCGTGGGTGGTGTCTCGAAAGTATGTGGGGAGTTCCTGGACTAGGGGGGATAGGACAGTGTCAAGGTAGGTAGAGATGAGTTCAGTGGGGCAGGAGCATGCTGAGACAATGGGTCGGCCAGGGTGGTCAGGCTTGTAGATCTTGGGAAGGAGGTAGAACCGGGCAGTGCGGGGTTCCTGGACTATGAGGTTGGAAGCTGTGGGTGGGAGATCTCCTAAGGTGATGAGGTTCTGTATGGTCTGGGAGATGATGGTTTGGTGATGGGGGGGGTGGGGTCATGGTTGAGGGGGCAGTAGGAAGAGGTGTCCTCGAGTTGACGTTTGGCTTCAGCGGTGTAGAGGTCAGTGCGCCAGACTACCACTGCACCCCCTTTATCCGCTGGCTTAATGGTGAGGTTGGGATTGGAGCAGAGGGATTGGAGGGCTGTGCGTTCTGAGGGTGAGAGGTTGGAGTGGGGGAGGGGGGACGACAGTTTGAGGCGGTTAATGTCCCGGCGGCAGTTGGAAATGAAGAGGTTGAGGGCAGGTAATAGGCCAGCGCGGGGTGTCCAGGTGGATGCAGTGTGTTGGAGGTGGGCGAAGGGGTCCTCGGAAGGTGGGCGGGAGTCCTGATTGTGAAAGTAAGCTCAGAGTCAGAGGCGACGGAAGAATTGTTCGACGTCACGGCGTGTATTAAATTCATTGATGCGTGGACGGAGGGGGATGAAGGTGAGTCCTTTGCTGAGGACTGATCGTTCGTCCTCAGTGAGGGGGAGATCTGGAGGGATGGTGAAAGCTCGGCAGGGCTGGGAGCTGGGATCTGGTGTGGGTGTAGAGCTAGGAGTGGGGGTGGAACCTGTAACTGGAGTGGGTGTGATGGTGGGAGGAATGGGGGTGGAGTCATGAGCAGGGGTAGTGTTCCCCTTAGTGTTCTGGGGGGTGGGGATAGTGATAGTGGGGTCTGTGGGGGGCGTGTCAGCAGAATGCAGGTGAGTGGCGCTGGTGGGGGCGGAGGTGGTGGTGACCACGGCAGTAGGGGTGGCGGGAGTCACTGAGCATGTGGCATCAGCGATGATGTGAGGGCCGGATGTGATGTCAGGTGTGATGCATGAGGAATTGTGAGGGGTGGAAGTGGTTGTGGGAGTGGCCGTAATGGGGGCGGAAGTGACATCATCAATCAGCGTGGGGGTGGTAGCTTATCTCTCCACACTTCAGGCTCACTGCCTTTATTCCTGATGAAGGGCTTTTGCCCAAAACGTCGATTTCGAAGCTATTTGGATGCTGCCTGAACTGCTGTGCTCTTCCAGCACCACTGATCCAGAATCTGGTTTCCAGCATCTGCAGTCATTGTTTTTACCAGGGTCAGATGCAGTTCCAGTGAAGGCAGCTGGAGCATAAGGAGAGAATGAAGAAACGAGGGAAGGCAGAAAAAGATAGAGGGGAGCAGAAAATGAGAAAGAAAGAGCAGAGAAAGTTCAGGCAAAGGAGATGGAATTAGGAAGCTCTGAAATCAAACTGAAAAGACAGGAAATGGAAAAGGGAAAACTAGGTTTAGAAGTGAAAGGGAGAAAAAAGTGAAATAATATGAATATCAGTTTAACATAATGCATTCGGAACAAGAGACATCAAATACTAATGTAGTCCTGAGAGTTGTGGAGGTGCCATCACTGAAAGGGTTTAAAGTGGAGGTTGATAGATGTTGTAATATCTGAGAGTTGATGGCTATGATGAGCTGCCATTAAAATGGAGCTGAGCCCTGGGGCAGATTACCCATGATCCTGTTGAATGGCAGGGCAGACCTGAGGGGCTGAATGGCCTATTGACTCTCCTATTTCTTGTGTTCTTACATTCATATATCAAGTCCTCTTTTTCAATCCCTCTTCATCCATCACAACAAATATCTTTGTTTCCTTAGTTGTGGGTATGATTAGATTAGATTAGATTAGATTAGATTATAGTGTGGAAACAGGCCCTTCGGCCCAACAAGTCCACACCGACCCGCCGAAGCGCAACCCACCCAGACCCATTCTCCCACATTTACCCCTTCACCTAACACTATGGGCAATTTAGCATGGCCAATTCACCTAACCTGCACATTTTTGGACTGTGGGAGGAAACGTTCACCAAGAGCTGGGAAATTGATTTGCAGATGTTTCCTCCCCTGTCCAGGTGACATTTTCAGGGTTTGTGATTCTCCAGTGAAGCGCTGCTGTACTGTATCTTCTGGAATTGATTTGGTTCCGTTCCTGCTATTTCTGATTGCTAGTTCTGGTTGTTCATTGTAGTGCCCCTAAGTGGGTTATTGAACTTATTATGTGCAAGCTCCCAGACTGAGTTACCATTAATTTGGTTACTTAATGGGAAATATCACAGATAATCAAATAATGAAATGATTGCTTAAACTGTATTGCCCGTAGCAACTAAAATAAGAACCCTCAAGTTCACACGTTAAACCCCACAACTCAATGTACCTATTAATATATCCCAATTAATGGTGGAATTTAGCTGTGATTCTAACCAGCAATGTCTGTCTCTGAGTGTCCAGTGTGCGAATCTTATGCCGCGTTCGTCTCTGAAGTTCTTGGACTGAAAGATCCTGAAGTTGAATCTTGTGGGATTTTCTACCTTGTCAAGTTTCTGGTTTGACATCATTGATGATCCTTTCGATCCATTCATCCACAACATTGATTCCCTTCGGGAGTCATCGAGTCTGTAGGTTGCCTTCTGAGCAGGAGTAGCTTCTCTGTTCCTTGTTGTGTTTAGTTTTAACTGTCTGTTCAAAACACAACCTTCCTGCACCTAACCCCATTACCTCAGGGTATTCCTTCTGCAGGAAATCTTAATCACACACTCGTCATGAGGCAGCAGGTTATCAAGCAGTGTTCCTTCCTCTCTCTCTCTCTCTCAGGAAACAGTGTGTTTATGTTGCTTTGATGCCTTCCTCCCAGGGCTGGTTAATCAGTTTGTGTTTTTAGTTCCTTTATTACAGTTTCTCCTTGTGCCTTTCAGCTCCGGAAACAGTTTCCTCCAGGGAGAATTATTGCTGATTCTTTCAACCTCTGAACACCTGTTAAATTGTTGAAGTTTACAGAGTCACAAAATGACAAGCAACTGGAAGCTCAGGGTCATCCTTCTAGACAAAGCAGAGGGGTTCCGCAAAGTGGTCACCCAGTCTGTGTTTGGTCTCACCAATGTGAAAGAGAACACATTTGTAAACACAGATAGAACGTAGACCATAGAAGATAAGAGCGCAGTACAGGCTCTTTGATTATCGATGTTGCACCGACCCGTGAAACCAATCTGAAGCCCATCTAACCGACATTATTCCATTTTCATCCATATATTTATCCAATGACCATGTAAGTGCCTTTAAAGTTGCTGAGTCTACGACTGTTGCAGGCAGGGTATTCCACACCCTTACTATTCTCTGAGTAAAGAAACTACCTCTGACATCTGTCCTATATCTATCACCCCTCAATTTAAAGCAATGTCCCCTCATGCGAGCCAACACCATCCAAGGAAATAGGCTCTCACTGTCCACCGATCTAATCCTCTGATCATCTTATATGTCTCAATTAAGTCACCTCTCAACCTTCTTTTCTCTAATGAAAACAGCTCAAGTCTCTCAGCCTTTCCTCATAAGACCTTTCCTCAATATCCTCGTAAATCTCCTCTGCAGTCTTTTCCAAGGCTTCTATGTCCTTCCTAGATTGCGACGACCAGAGCTGTACACAATATTCCAAGTGCAATCGCACCAGAGTTTTGCACAGCTGCAAAATGACCTCATGGCTCCGAAATTCAATCCCTCGACCAATAAAAGCTAACATCCCATACGCCTTCTTATCAATGGCTGACTGCAATGAAATAGTATATTTTCAAAGCCGGTTAATGAGTTTTTAGACTAAAAATCATATCACTGAGTAAAGTGCAGTCGGACTAGTTAACCACACATTGAGAGAGCTGACAAATTATATCTTGGGAGTTGTCATGACAACAATATACTGTAGCAAGAAGTAAACCCATTGGGCACAAAATTCCTGGATCCTGGAGGGAACCCTGGGAACTCCCATCAGCCATGTTTGATATTTTGTAAACAATGAGTCACAGGGTGTGGCCATCACTAGTTGCCTTTGGGAAGGGGGCAGTGAGCTGCTTTCCTGAACTACTGCAGTCCATTTGGTGGGAGATGGACCCATAAAGTCATTTGGGATGGAGTTCCAGGAATGGTGCTGTATTCCCAATCAGTTGGAGAGTGGTTTGGAGTGGACCTTGTAGGTGGTGGTGTTCCCATGTATCTGCTGCCCTTGTCCTTCTCAATGGAAGTGATCATGGATTTATAAGGTGCTGTCTCAGGGTCTTTGGTGAATTTCTGCAGTGCATCTTGTAGAGAGTACCTACTGCTGCTACTGAGCGCTGGTGCTGGAGGGAGAGAATGTTTGAAAATGTGATGTTGTTTGAGTGAGCTGCTTTGTTCTGAATGATGTCAAGTTTTTTGAGTATTGTGGGAACGGCATTGATCCAGAGAAGTGGAGAATATTCCATGACACTCCTGTCTTATGGATGATAGACAAGCTTTGCAGAATCAGGCAGTGTGTTCCTCACAGCATGATTCATAACCTTTGACCTTGTTCATGTAGCCACAATGTTTATAAGAATGGTTCAGTTCTGTTTCTGGTCAAAATATGAAATCAGAACCACTCCTGCCACATTCCCATTCCAATATCCAAAACTAATGATACAGATCAAAAACACAGACATTTGACCCAGTTATCAAAGGGGAAGGCAGTGTTGATGTTACTGAAAGTGTAATCCATGAGCCCAGGCCAATGATCAGATTAGATTAGATTCTCTACAGCATGTAGAGCAGCAGTGTGTACCATCTACAAGATGCACTGCAGAAATTCACCAAAGATCCTGAGACAGCACCTTATAAATCCATGATCACTTCCATTGAGAAGGACAAGGGCAGCAGATACATGGGAACACCACCGCCTTTCAGCCCAACAAGTCCACTCCGACCCTCCGAAGAGTAACCCACCCAGACCCATTCCCCAACCCTGTGTTTACCCCTGACTAATGAACCTAACACCATGGGCAATTTAGCAAGGCCAATGCATCTGACCTGCACATCTTACTCGAGCGAATGTGTCAGACATCCCTCAACCCTCCCACTGCAGAAAGGACCAACAAAGAATTAAATCAGATGGACCACTGGCATTAATCCAGCCTCTGGAAATGACAATGGCACACACAAGCGAAACATTCCTTACTAATGACGCGGGGCTTGTGCCAGAATTGGGAGAGCTATTCCATGGTGTCATCGACCAACAGCCTGTTAATCCTCTGTCCAAGACAGCAACCTCCTCATTCAACAGGACACATCACCAGAGGTTACAGTGCAGTGGTATAGAGGCAGGAATGAGTTACCCTGGGAATCTTGGTATTGAATTGGGACCCCATGATGTCTCATAGGTACTGATTCAATCTGGCCAAAGAGTCAACTGGAACAATCACTGAGGATAGAAAATGTACAGAAGGTATTCTAGGTCTGGACTTCAATGTCCATCACCAAGAGCTGGCTGGTGAGCACCATTATCCGTTGAACTGGCTCAGTCCTAAAGGATCGAATAGTTTGACTTGGTCAGTGACAGATCGTGAAGGAACCAGCTAGAGCAAAACAGATAGTGAACCTCATCGCCACTGACCCAGCCATCAGAAATACATCTGACCATGGTAGTATCAGAAGAAGGGACCAGAACACAGCTCTTTTGGAGAGAAAGTCCAGTCATCACATTGACAATCCCCTCTGTTGTGTTGTGCAGCACTATCACCATGCTGAATGGGATCGCTTTCCAAAAGATCAAAGAACTCAGAACAGGGAATCCCTGAGGTGCTGTGGGCCATCAGCAGCAGCAGAATTATATCCAGCTCCAATCTGTGACCTCATGGCCAAACACAATCCCCTCATATTTCCCGAATTTTCTGGTTTTATTTCTTGAATGATTGTGTGTGATGAAATCACCTGGATTTGTTATGAGAATGTGAATGTATTTGTTAACAACATGTTCATTGCAGCTTAAGAGGAGGCAGGAGATTCAAATGAAATGTCTGTGCTCTGTAAAAGTTTTACTTTGTACATGTTGAGGTAGATATTTTTGTTTATTGGAGTTTTGTAGTGTTTTAGTGTTAAAATTAAATGTTAAAAGCTACATGAAGAAGGTCAAAGGTTAGGAATCGTGCTGTGAGTAACTCACTGTCTGATTCTGTGAAGCCTGTCGACCATCCAAAAGACAGGAGTCAGGAGTGTAATGGAATATTTTACCCCAAAACTGAACCTACAAAGTATCCAAATATAATAATAAACTTGAATTTTCTTGCAATGATTTCTTTGTTGATTTAAATACAGATATAAAGCTGCGATTGTGCAGGAGGACAACTCCCCCGCCCTGAGAGTTTTCCACAAGTAACTTCCTCCTTGCTGCTTTCTGCATTCTTCAATGTAAAGACATGGCAGACCTGGTTTGTTTGAAAGTATCAGCTCCAAGTAATGTCAGTCATGCTCAACCCTGTGAGTGTTCTTGTGGAGCATGTTTTTCCAAGTTGGGGAAGATAATGATGATTTGTGGGTGAGGTGATAAACAAAATATGAACAGATTCAGGAATGGAACAGAAAGTCCACTTCTCAAAGTGATCAGGCTCAGTGGAAAAAGGCAAACTGAACAATTTAAGTATGTTAGAGACCATAGGACTGGAGGATAGGAGCAGAATTAGACCACTCAGCCCATCGAGTTTGCTCCACGACTGTTATGTTTATGAGCTCCATTCGACTACCTTCACCCCATAACCTTTGACTAATTATGAACCTACCTATCTCTGCCTTAAACACACTCAATGACTTGGCCTCCACTGCTGTGGGCCCTGCTGTGCAAAGAGTTCCACAGATTAACCACTCTCTGTCTGAAGAAATTCCTCCTCATCTCAGTTCTAAAGAGTCATCCCTTTTCATCTTCAAAACTCTCCCCCTTTCACTTCCTCCACCACACCCCCAGGAAGTACACACTGGGCCTGAGCCACTCACTGAGTCAAAACCTTTCCTCTCACTTTGAATTTGCTTGTTTTGCAAATTCCTTTAAAACAGCAGCCCCTGGCTCTATATCCATTCAAAGCTGGGACCAGTGTTCCTTGTCCAGTCTTTCCAAACTGTTCATTATTTTGAAGACTTCCATCAAATCTCCTCTTCGATTTCTGCCCCCCCAAGGAAATTAGCCCCAACTTGTTTAATCTTTCTTCACAACTGAAGGTTCATGTTTCAGGAACCATTCTTGTCAATCTCTTCTGTACTCTGTCCAGTGCATTCCCATTCTCTTCATTACATGGCACCCAGAACTGTACACACCACTTCAGCCGAACTCTAACTCCTGTTGTATATAAGCTCATCATCCTTCTCCTGCTCTTGTACTCTGTGTGCTTTTTCTTGGGTTAAAGTAAGTTGTTGCACAACTTGTGGTTTTCGGGTTATTGCTCAACAAGAAAGCTGTGTTTTTGTGCTGTGTTTCAAAACCTTCAGCTCACTGGCCCCTAGTTTCCTGCTCTCTGTGAATATTCTTCCTTGGACAGAGATGTCACGTTAATGATGTTCCAATCTACTGGAACCTTTCCAGACCCTGGGAAAGTTTCGGAAGATTCACACCCGTCGCATCCACTATCTGTGCAGCCACTGTCAAACTTCAGTTTCATGGTTTTCCCAGTATCTTTCGCCCAGTCTTTGGGATTGTCATCAGTTTCACCCTCCCCCAAACCTCTATCAAGGATTCAAAATATTCTTGAGATTTCAGTTGTGTCTTCTCCAGTGAAAACAGACACACATATTCTCTGCCTCCCCAGTTCTTTGTTGCTGATGATCTATTCACCAGACTCACCCTCTGAGGGACTTCAACCCCTCTCAATGAACAGAGTGAGGTGACCAGTTGGACGTTGGACTGGAAGAAGTTGACAGTATTTTAAACCAACACCAGACACAGGCTTTTTTTGTTCAAACATCAAGCTGTCTCTATGTTCCAGCAGCGGGAACACAATCTCAACAGGGAATCCAGGAGGATTCTTCAACGAGAGAGTGTTTCAAGTGGTTTATATAATAGAGTCATAGAGATGTACAGCATGGAAACAGACCTTCCAGTTCAACTCATCCATGCTGACCATGTATCCTAAATTAATCTAGTCCCATTTGCCAGCATTTGGCCCATATCCCTCTTAACTCTTCCTCTTCAGATACCCATCCAGATGCCCTTTAAATGCTGTAATTGTAACAGCCTCCAACACTTCTTCTGGCAGCTCGTTCCATACACACACCACCCTCTGTGTAAAAACATTGCTCCTCAGGTCCTTCTACATTTTTCCCCTTTCACCCTAATCCTATGTCCTGTAGTTCTAGACTCCCCTACCCCAGGGAGAAGACCTTATCTGAGATCATGAACAAAGGACAATCGAGGATATGACAACAATGAGACATGATCAGCGTCATTGTATCATAGAGTCACAGAGATGTACAGCACGGAAACAGACCCTTCGGTCCAACCCATCCATGCTGACCAGATATCCCAACCCAATCTAGTCCCACCTGCCAGCACCCGGCCCATATCCCTCCAAACCCTTCCTATTCATATGCTCATCGAGATGCCTTTTAAATGTAGCAACTATACTGGCCTTCACCACTTCCTCTGGCAGTTCATTGCATACACGTAGCACCCTCTGCGTGAAAACGTTGCCCCTTATTTCTCTTTTATATCTTTCCCCTCTCACCCTAAACCTATGCCCTCTAGTTCTGGACTCCCCCACCCCAGAGAAAAGACTTTGCCTATTTACCCTATCCATGCCCCTCATGATTCTATAAACCTCTAGAAGATCACCCGTCAGTCTCCGACGCTCCAGGGAAAACAGCCCCAGTCTATTCAGCCTCTCCCTACAGCTCAAATCCTCCAACTCTGGCAACATCCTTGTAAATCTTTTCTGAACCCTTTCAAGTTTCACAACATCTTTCCAATAGGATGAAGACCAGAATTGCACACAATATTACAACAGTGGCCTAACCAATGTCCTGTACAGCCGCAACATGACCTCCCAACTCCTGTACTCAATACTCTGACCAATAAAGGAAAGCATACCAAACGCCTTCTTCACTATCCTATCGACCTGCGACTCCACTTTCATGGAGCTATGAAGCTGCACTCTTTGTTCAGCAACACTCCCCAGGACCTTACCATTAAGTGTATAAGTCCTGCTGAGATTTGCTTTCCCAAAATGCAGCGCCTCACATTTTTCTAAATTAAACTTCATCTGCCACTTCTCAGCGCATTGGCCCATCTGATCAAGATCCCATTGTAATCTGAGGTAACCTTCTTCACTGTGCAATACATCTCCAATTTTAGTGTCATCTGCAAACTTACTAACTATACTTCTTTTTCTCACATCCAAATCATTTATTTAAATGATGAAAAGTAATGGACTCAGCACCAATCCTTGTGGCAGTCCAACCCGAACCCTAACCCTCACCCTCACCCTCACCCTAACCCTATCCCTAACCCTAACACTAACCCTAACCCTCACCCTTACCCTAACCCTCACCCTCACCCTCACACTCACCCTAACCCTAACTTTAACCCTAACCCTAACAGGCCTCCAGTCTGAAAAACAACCCTCCACCATCACCCTCTGTCTTCTACCTTTGAGCCAGTTCTGTACCCAAATGGCCAGTTCTCCCTTTATTCAGTGAGATCTGACCTTGCTAACCAGTCTCCCATGGGGACCCTTGTTGAACGCCTTACTGAAGTCCATATAGATCACGTCTACCACTCTGCCCTCATCGATCCTCTTTGTTACTTCTTCTGAAAACTCAATCAAGTTTGTAAGACATGATTTCCCATGCACAAAGCCATGTTGACTATCCCTAATCAGTCCTTGCCTTTCCAAATACATGTACATCCTGTCCCTCAGGATTCCCTCCAACAACTTGCCCACCACCGACGTCTGGCTCACTGGTCTATAGTTCCCCGGCCTGTCCTTACCACCCTTCTTAATCAGTGGCACCACGTTAGCCAATCTCTAGTCTTCTGGCACTTCACCTGTGACTATCGATGATACAAATATCTCAGCAAGAGGCCCTGCAATCACTCTCTAGCTTCCCAAAGAATTCTACGGTACATCTGATCAGGTCCTGAGGATTTATCCACTTTTAGGCATTTCAAGACATTCAGCACTTCCTCCTCTGTAATATGGACATTTCTCAAGATGTCATCATCTATTTCCCTACATTCTATGTCTTCCATGTCATTTTCCACAGTAAATACTGTTGCAAAATACTCATTTAGTATCTCTCCCATCTCCTGTGGCTCCACACAAAGGCCGCCTTGCTGATCTTTGAGGGGCCCTATTCTGTCCCGAGTTACCCTTTTGTCCTCAATGTATTTGTAGAAACCCTTTGGATTCTCCTTAACTCTATTTGCCAAAGCTATCTCATGTCCCCTTTTTGCCCTCTTAAGTATATTCCTTCTGCATTTGTACTCTTCTAAGGATTCACTCGATCTATCCTGTCTATATCTGACATACGCTTCCTTCTTTTTCTTAACTAAACCCTCAATTTCTTCAAGTCATCCAGCATTCCCTATACCTACCAGCCTTTCCTTTCACCCTAACAGGAATATACTGTCTTGTTATCTCATTTCTGAAGGCTTCCCATTCTTTAGCCATCCTTTTTACCTGTGAACATCTGCCCCCAATCAACTTTTATTAGCAGTCAATATTTTCAAGGGGAAAAGGCATCGTTTGTGTTTTTCATTTCCCTCAGACACCTATCCCATGTGGGATGCAGTTCTCTGTGAGGAACTTTCCACACTATGGACTATTCTGCTTTAGCTCTTTATTTCCTTGCTATCCCTGATACTATTGAGGTGTTCTTGTCTTTTATTTTACACTATTTTGTTTCACTTCCCTCTTCACTCTCTCAATAAAGACATTTCTCATGAACTAGGTAAAAACAATGACTGCAGATGCTGAAAATCAAATACTGGATTAGTGGTGCTGGAAGAGCACAGCAGTTCAGGCAGCATCCAAGGAGCAGGAAAATCGACGTTTCGGGCAAAAGCCCTTCATCAGGAATACCAAACAGCATGGATTTCAAACAGCATTTCCTGAGTTTGACCGAGGAGGTAATCCTCAACTCCCAGGTCATTTCCTCTGCTCTGAAGCTCTTCAACCATGTTGTGAAACAAACTCGGTACCACAGCCACATTTGCTTCCTCAGTTACTGTCTCCTTGACTTGTCCGACCTGCCTATCTTCTTTTCCACCTATCCACTCCACCCTCTCCTCCTTGACCTATCACCTTCATCTCCTCCCCCACTTACCCATTGTACTCTATGCTACTCTCTCCCCACCCCCACCCTCCTCTAGCTTATCTCTCCACGCTTCAGGCTGTTTGCCTTTATTCCTGATGAAGGGCTTTTGCCCGAAACGTTGATTTCGCTGCTCATTGGATGCTGCCTGAACTGCTGTGCTCTTCCAGCACCACTAATCTAGTAATCTGTCCCATTTGTCTGGATTTCTTCACCGATCCGGTTTCACTGGATTGTGGACACAACTTCTGCCGCTCCTGTGTCACCCAGAGTTGGGAAAAGCAAGAGAGAATCTCCTGCCCGGAATGTAGACAGGAGTTTCCAGACAGAAACCTCAGGGTAAATCGGGCCTTAGCGAATCTATCTGAGAAAGTACGAAAGTTAAGTCGGAATCCGCAAGAGAAGGGAAGTAAACATCACTGTGAGGAACATCAGGAAGAACTGAAGGTTTTTTGTGAAACTGATGAGAAATGGATTTGTGTGAATTGTGTAGTTCCCGGGAACATAGGGAGCACCGCTTCATCCCGATTGAAGAAGCGGTTGGAATCTACAAGATAAAAGGAAACCGATTCCATCTTCTGATTATTTCATCACATTTTCATGATCTAATGCTTTTATTTTCTGATTTTCTCTCCCAATCCCAGGATCGGGTGAAATCTAGGGAAGAAATCGGTGGCTATAGAAATAGAGTGGCAGCAGAAACAGAAGATTTCCCAAATTCGGGTAAAATTTCCACGAGCTCAGCTTCCAAATTTGATTCCCTCCTTTGTTGTGTTTTACTGCAGAAGCAGATTGTCTCTATATTTGCTCTTTTAGGTGCAATCCCAAAATCTACAGAGCTGCATCAAATCCGAGTTCACTAAAATACACCAGTTTCTCACTGAGAAAGAGCAGCGTTTACTCCGAGATCTCAGGGAACAAGAGGAAAACATTCTCAGAACAATGCAGCAAAATCTTGGCAAAATTCAAAAGAATTTAAATTCTCTTCAGGAGAAACTCTCAAAGTTGGAAAAACAGTTGGAACAAAAAGACGGAGTGATATTTCTGCAGCTGAGGGATTATATTTAATTTTAGTTCACGGAAAGTAAACTCATAATGTGATCCTCATAAACTTGCTCCCATCCTCCGTCATTCCTCCAATATCCCTTTCTGCTCCTCTTTCCCTCATGTGTTTGTCCACTCTCCTGTTTCATACATTTTCCTCAATCTCATTGATGATTGTGGCTCTCACTATTGAAATTCTCCTCACGATTAAAAGGCTAAATTAAAAAAGCAGTCGACAATTCACAGCTCCAGCCCAAGATGCAAGTGATTTATTCACATCCATGCGGAAAACCGTTCAAATTACAAGTTGGTGTATTTCAAAAATATTGTTTATTCATAAAAGTCTGTATATCCATACAATATTATTAGAGCTGTTTGATTCTGTATAGTCTTTACATATAGAGTCAGATTCAGAGAGATACAGCATGGAAATAGACCCTTCAGTCCAACTTGTCCATACTGAACAGATATTCGAAATTAATTTGTCTCAATTTCTTGCATTTGGTCCATGTCCCTCTAAACCCTTCCTTCCTATTCATATACCGACCCAGATATCGTTTAAATGTTATAATTGTATCTGGGAGAACAAACAAACCCAGTGTATTTCTTACTTGTACAAGACAATATTTACAAACATTTGAGGCACTGGGAGGGTCTGATAACTGAGTGCACCTCCATCTAACTTCAGCAGAAAGATTTTAGGTGATGGTCTTTACCCACTGCGCCTTGCAGCAGCTGCCCTAGGCTTTAGTCCATCTCTCAACACGTGGTCCTGGACCTTGGAATGTGCCAGTCTGTAACACTCAGTTGAGGTCAACTCCTCGCCCTGGAAGACCGACAGGTTTCGATCAGACCAAAGAGCATCTTTCACTGAGTTGATGGTCCTCTGAGTACAGTCGATGTTTGTCTCACTGTGTGTCCCAGGGAACAGACCGTACAACACAGAGTCACACGTCACTGAGCTACTGCGGATGAAACTTGACCAATGTCACTGCATCTTTCTCTAGACTTTCTTTGTAAAGGCACATTCCAGCAGGAGATGTGTGACAGTCTCTATCTTCCACAGCCACTTCAAGGGCAACGTGTGCAGTTGGAGAGACTCTGGGTATATATGAAAGATCTCACAGGTAGTACCCTTCTCACCAGCAACCAAGCAACGTCCTGGTGCTTGTTAAGAAGTTCTGGCAATGCCTTTGACAATCTGCTCAAGGAACAAGCCGACAAGACCCACCCACTCATTTCCTGCAGGCTCTTGGGGATGATCTGTGCTGATCAATTGTGGTTAAAGGTGTTTTTGTTTGTAAATTCCTACCTGGAGGACAGGTGATATGGAACGGTCCAACTACTTGGAGCGCTCTGCTAATCCAAGGCCAGTCCCACCCTTCCCAATACCAGGGACAGGTAGAACCTCAGTACATAGTGAGACTTGGTGTTTGGTGCAGCTTGATGCAGCCACACACAAAGGTGGCCATCAGGATGAGGGTGATCTTGGGTATATTCTTCCCCCCATTATCCAGAGGTTTGTACATGGCGTTCCTGTGACATGCCCAGCTTCGACCTCCAGATGAAGTGGAAGATGACTCGGGTAATTGCAGCAATGCAGGCTCTGGGAATGGGCCCGACCTGCCCCTCATACAACAGTGAGAGTATCTCACACCTAATAACCAGATGTTTAACCTGCAATGGAGAGGAAATGCTGCTCCCAAAGGACCAGTTTCTGTCTTACCTTGGCAATACTCTCCTCTCAAGTTTTTGTGCATGCCCCAGCTCCTCTGAGCATATTCCCAGCACCTTCAGGTAATCTGTCCTGATGGTGAAAGGCATGAAGGATTGGTCAGCCCAGTTCCCAAAGTACATGACCTTGCTCTTGACTTGATTTACCTTGGCTGCTGAGATCAGTTCAAACTGGTCGTTGATGCTTATGAGTCTGTGCACGTGACAGCAGATCTGAGCAGAAAACAGTGACATCATCCATGTACAGGGGGGCTTTCCCTTGTAGGCCTCCGCTGCCTGGAATAGTCACCCCATCTCAGGCTGACGTCCTTCCTGATGGACTCAGCAAAGGGCTATATACAACGCACAAACAAGGCAGGAGAGAGTAGGCAGCCCTGCCTGACTCTGGATCTGATCGGGAAGCTGTCTCATTCCCACCCATTAATTGAGACTGCACTCAGGGTGTTGGTGTAGAGCAGTCAGATTCAATTGCAGATTCCCTCCCAAAGCCCATTTTGGAGAGCAAGTCCCACATGTCAGTGTGTGATGTCCTGTCAAAGGCCTTTTCCTGGTTCAGGCTGCTAAGGCAGGTATCCACCACCCCTGTCCTACAGGCAGGCCATTGTATCCCTGAGGAGCACATTACAAATAGTCTGGATGTTTATACACAAAGCACAGTTACATACCTCATCCTGGGTAGACAATCTACTTATCACTGGGCTGGGTACATTTGACAGGTTCTAACTGCTAACTAAACCTTAACATGGCTGTGCATCCTTTCAATAAAATACAGCCTTACGAGAGTTAAGTGAGGTAAAAATATTTGATACTCAATGTATGCTCCCTGAAAACAGTGGAAACACACAGTCACACAGCATGGAAACAGACCCTTCGGTCCAACCAGTCCAGGCTGTCCATAATCCCAAACTAAACTAGTCCCACCTGCCTGCCCTTGGCCCATATCCCTCCAAACATTTCTGATTAATGTACTTGTCTAAATGTCTTTTAAATGTTGTAACTGTACCCACATTCACACTTCCTTTGTAAGTTCACTCAACACACAAACTACTCTCTGTGTGAAAGAAGTTGCTCCTTATAGTTTTTTTTAAAGTTTCACCTCTCACCATAAAAATATGCCCCTTAATTTTGACATCCTCTTCTCAAGGGAAAAGACACCTGCCATTCACTTTGTCTGTACCCCTGATTATTTTATAAACCTCTCAGGTCACATCTCGACTTCCAGTGAAAGAAACTCCAGCCGATCCAGCATCTCTTTCCAATTCAAACCCTCCATTCCTGTCAACATCCTGGTAAATCTCTTCCGAACTCTCTAGCTTCACGATATCCTTTCTACGTCATGGAGACCAGAATTGGACGCAGTACTCCAGAAGAGGCCTCACCAATGTCCTGTTCAGCCTCAACATAATGTTCCAACTCCAATACTTAAAGGACTGAACAATGAAGGCAAACATTCTAAATGGCTCCTTAACCACCCTGTATACATGTGAGGAAAACTTCAAAAGAATTATGAATTTGAAAACCGAGGTGTCATTGTTTTACAACACTGCTCAAGGCCCGACCTTTAATTGTATAAATCCTGTCTTTGTTTGTTTTATCGGAATGGCATACCTTGCACTTATCCAAATTAAACATAAAATGTTTTAAAAATTAAACACAATTTCCTCATAGTTAAATACCTGACTTTCCAATTCGGTGTTGCTAAATAGTATTTCATGTCCTGATTGGTCAGAAGGTGCAAACCTGACTCTTCAGGAATTGGACCTGAGAATTAACTTTGCCAGTGTTCAGTTCCTTTGCCTCAGGTTCATTGGCTAGTACTGACATGGTTTTGAGTTATGACCTGAAACTGTGTGGAGAGACCTGTTTTCTTTGGGAATTCTATGTGTCAAATTGCACTGTATTGCAACAACCTAGAGAGTTAGAGTTTGCATTTATTTTATTAGCAGTCAATATTTTAAAGGGAAAAAGCATCGTTTGTGTTTTTCATTTCCCTCAGACACCTATCCCATGTGGGATGCAGTTCTCTGTGAGTAACTTTCCACACTATGGACTATTCTGCTTTAGCTCTTTATTTCCTTGCTATCCCTGATACTATTGAGGTGTTCTTGTCTTTTATTTTACACTATTTTGTTTCACTTCCCTCTTCACTCTCTCAATAAAGACATTTCTCATGAACTCCCCATTCAATTTATTTGTGATTCAGATTGTTGGGGCAGAGTGACCAAATAAATCATTCAATACTTCTCGCATCAAAGAGTTCATTGAAATTTCACAGGTGGCAAGAGACTGTCTGAAAATCCAGAGTTCTTCAATGAATAAAGGAAAGACATACATTTCTATACACATTTTCAGCCTGCCTTTCGCAATTACAAACCAATCATAATTAATTAATTAATTACATACACTTCCAATTTCAGAAATACTGTGACTGCGTGGCCTGAGATGGACAGGCACGTGGTCAACCCACAGGCCTCTATGTTCTCATGAAGCTTCCCAGATTCTCTTATGTCCCTTCTTGGGGCTTTTCATAGTGGATGCTATATTCAATCCTGTTAGCCATACTCCTTCTCAGACACTTGCCAGCTCCATTCATTGCCAATAATTTATCACGAAGGACTTCTTGAATTCTGTCATGCAATTCATTTTTCATACTAATCTGGCTATTGGTGATATAAAGGATGCTAATTTTTATGAATTGTTATAAAATTTGTTACATCAGTTCCAATAAAGTTCTATGGTCATACCTAATGTTAGAATTCTTTAGCTAAGGATTGTGAGCAGTTTCTTTCTCACCCAACCTTGGAATGTCAATCAAACACAGCACTTCTATCTTGTAACTATAATTATAACAACTTCTTTGCACATGCTGTAAGTGGGATTTTCTTTATATAAGTGTGTAAATCTATAACTAATTCAGAATCTATGCCTATCATTATTTGAAGAATCTTGACTAAAATTTACATTTGTAACAGATTTACAAATTAAATGTAGGTTTCTGATGTGAAATGCTCTTATCTATGTCTCCTGTGTAAGCAACTGCAGCTGCATCTTCAGATAACTGTGAGGCCTGCTGTGCCATCTCAATTCTGTTATCTTGGGTTCACAGAGCTACTGTTGTTATAACTTATGCAGACATATTTAGCAAAATATTTTACCAAGTTCTCTCGAGCTACTGTAAGCCATGTTCTGCTGCTTTTGTCATGGGCAACCACTGGCCATTTAGTGCTGCTCTCAATCATGGGCTGCTCTAACAGGATTATGTATTTGAACACAGATTTTCTGGTTCCTTTGAGGTGGAAACATCTTCACTGAATCAAACAGATCAATCCCTTCATAATTTTTAACATCTAAGTCAGATCTTCTCTTTTCTTGAGTGAAGTCGGTTAATGTTTACTGGCACCCTTTGCAATTCCTTAATTTTTACTTTACTTCCTCCAGTGCTTCAGTATGTTTTGTGTGCCATTCTTATTCTGTTCCAGAACTGCAGCAATCAGAGACAGCAGCTTGGAGCAATGTGAGTGTAATTACTACTTTCTTGATAAAGTCAGTCAGTCTCTGTCAACTCAGATTTGTGCTTTGTTTATTTCAGGAGGAAGTATCTGGGAAGATGAGGTAGGAGATGCACTTTACTGAAACTCAGTGCAAGTTGGTGAAATTGCTCAGAAAGGTTTTCAATGAATTTATGATAATCTTTTTAATATTTACAGGATGAGCCATGACACTGGTAATGCACTGTCACTAACAGATGGTGTCCTGTCCACTGAAAGCTTGAACATCATTTGACCATTTCCAGTGGGGAGAGAAATGGTGGGAGCTATTAAACCTGGTAAAGCTCAGCTAAGTTTCTTTATTCTGTATTTATATTCTGTTATTTGGATTGTTATGTTTACATATACCATAGATATATAATTAAGCACTTAGTTAAAAAGAAAGCTGGATAATAATGGCTCAGACTGTCTTTGACATCAATATAGCATGTAACTTGGTGTAACATAAAGAAGCATTAAGAAACTTCAGCAAAACTGAGTCAATAGGAATCGGGGGAAATCTCTCCACTGGTTAGAGTCATACCAAGCACAGAGGAAGATGATTGTGATTGTTCAAGATCAATCATCTCCACTCCAGGACATTTATGTGGGAGTTCACGAATAACCCAACCTCAACAGCCTTCTGCAGTAAAGAATTCCCCAGATTCACAATTGTCAGAAAGAAGAAATTCCTCCTTATCTTGTTCTTAAATGTGTAACTGTTTACTCTGAGATTATACCCTGTGGTCCGAGGATGTCCAAGAGGTGGAATGATGTCCTTCCACAGCTACCTGGTCAAGTCTTCTCAGAATCAGGTAGATTTCAATAAAGGCAACTTCTCATTTTCTATGTTCCAATGAGTACAGGATCAATTTACTCAACCTCTCCTCATATCATAGCCCTTCCATGCCTGGTATCAACCCAGTGAAACTTCTCTGTAGGCCTTCAATGCCAAAATACTTATTCTTTCAAAAGCCATTTGACGATAGGAAATATTTGAAGTCCCTGCTGCCCATTATCTGTGACCACCACATCCAGGGGTCCATATATTGTAAAATATGTTCACAGTATTGCAGCTGTGTCTGACTAATGCCTTGTCTAGTTTTAGCAAAACCTCCCTACTTTTCTACTCCATTCTCTTTGTAACAAACGCCAACATTTCATTTGCCCTCGCGGTAATCCACAGAACATGAATGCTAGCTTTTTGTGATTCACGAATGACTACAGAGTCTCTCTCTTCTGTAGCTTTCTGTGGTCTCTATCTATTAAATGACATCCAGCTACTTTATCTTTCATGCCAAAGTGTATAATCTCACATTCCCTCACATTACCTTCCACCTGCTAAGGTTTCTCCCATTCACCTAATCTGTCTCTATTCCTCCACAGACTCTTTCTGTCATCCTTACTGAAATAACTCCACAGAGGCCTGTATCCCGTCACCAAACCACCCTTTGCTTCTACTTGGAAAGTCCTTGACACTGATCCAGCTCCCTCACAGCCAGCACTGAGAGTGACAGGAGGTCTGACACTCCTGTTTACATCTTGCCAGGCAGGACTCCCTGATTGGACCAGATTAACAACCCCAATCAGGGAACTCATTGTTTTTCATATCAACCTGGCCGAGCTCGTCACAATCACTACATCCCTCTCCCTCTGAGCCTGAGGACACAGGCCAGTTCTTTCCCTTGCAGCTCTGCCTGAAGTGTTTTTGACACCGGCTCAGATTCCTCCGATTCTGCCTTGGATAAGGGCAACGTGTAACGTACAGCAGCTCTCTCCTCTTGTACCCCAACCATCTCGGAAGGAATTCATTCTCTTCTTCAGGTGGCAATGTCCGCTATGTCTATCTTTGATTCTGAGGTCTCTTCAACCCTTAGTGCTGAGGGAGAGCCCATAGGCCCTGCCAGCCTTTCTGACTGTTCCCAGGAGCCGGGCACATTTTGCTTCTGCCCTGTTTGTGAGTTTGCAGCTTTCATGTGGTCCACATGCTTGTTCAGGACTGTTGCACCTCCCCAAACTTTATACATCAGTGAACCTGACCTCACGTTGACCACTCAGGATCATTCAGGGTCATTTCCTGCACCAAACTTTGTTCCCCAAAGTGAAGTGTCTCTGTCGTTTTGCGGATTCTGTCACTGGTATTCCTGATGCTGTTTTACCCTCCCCCTGCCTCCACCCAGGTCCAGGAAGATCAGGTTTAACCTGGTGCCGAGTCTTCACTCCATCAGCAACTCTGCTGGTGCTATTTCTGTAGCTGCATGAGGCATGGTCCTCTTATCAAATAGAAACTGGGACAGTTTGGTTTCTGGTTAGGCTGCAGGTTGTTTCTTTAAGCTCGCTTTCAAAGTTTGGACTGCTCTTTTTGCCAGACCATTGGATGATGGATGGTATGGAGCTGTTCTTATATGTTAAATGCTCTTTGACTTTAGCAAGTCCTCACTGTCCCTGCCAGTGAATGATGGCCCATTATCTGTGACCAACACTTACGGAAGTCCCTGTGTCGCAAAAGACATGCGCGGTTTTGCTATCACCGCGTTTGACGAATGAACGCTATATGCATCCAACTACATTAAGTGGGTGTCCACAATGACCAAGAACATTGACCCCATGAAAGGACCTGTATAATTGACATATAACTGAGTCCGTGGTTTACCTGGTCATTCCCAAGAATGTTGTGTCCTTGTCGGCACTCTGGGCACTGGCCCATCAATGCATCCAATACTGGCCACCAGACACAACAAATCTCACCAACATTTTCATATTGTAAAGCCCTGGAAGAGCCTAGTAAAGTTCAGCCAGGATTTGGTGACAACCTTCACTCAGGATATTTACTCTTGCTTCCCATAATAATATGCCATTTTCTCCTGTGATCTGATCTCTCCGGATACAGAAAGGTTTTAGTGCTGGGTATGATGGCCCTTTGGTTACCCCCATCACCACCAGCTGTTTCAGTTTTGCCAGGACCAGATCTTTCTGCGTCCAATGTCTGATATTGTCAGCTGTGACTGGAAATTTGAAACCATTTTGGACTCATGCAGTGGCAGTACCACTGGATGTATATCTGCCAGTGGGAAGCAGCTCAATGCATCCACATTTGCTCCCTGGCCTCCCAGACAGTGTTTCAACTTGTAATTGTATGGACGTAATATTAGAGCCCACTGCTGAATTCAGCCTGAAGGTATGGGCTGCATTGCCTTGTCCTCTTTAAGTAGACCTCGCAGGGTTCTGTGATCCATTAGGATTACAAATCCAAGTCCAGAAAGGTATTGCTGGAACTTCTTGAGTCCAAATATGGCCATCGAACCTTCCTTCTCATATCTGGGCTTATTTACGCTCTGCATTAGCCGAAGTCCTGGATGCATACACTATTGGGTGTTCCTCTCCATTGGGCCAACCATGAGCTAAAACTACCCCGAGAGCATCTGGGGAATTATCACTAACAATACCAGATCTCACTTGAGATGATTGTGTGCCTTTCACCTTTGAGGGTGATAGCTTTCAGGGAAGTGAAGAAACAACAATGGCTTCGCGATGCAAACATTTCCAAGGCAGATCCTTTTTTTGGAGTCGATGCAAAAGTGCCAGGATGGAGGCCAGATTATGGATGAACTTTCCATAATAATTCACCAGCCCAAGGAAAGCCCTCAGTTCAGGTACAGACATGGGAGCAAGGGCACTTTTGATCGCCCTCACTTTATCTTCCAGTCGGTGTAACCCAGTCTTCTCGTCTCTGTAGCTCAAGTAGGTCACTTAGGGAGCTCGGAACACACATTTTCCCTTCTAAGGCGTACGTCCACCTGGGAGAAACATTCAAGGACTGTGTCCAAGTTCTCTCAGTGCTCCTTATTGGTCTTCCCTGTTGTTAGCACATCATCTAAATAAATGGCAACCTGAGGTAGACCTTGTAAATTGTTCTCTGTTGTCCATAGAAAAATTACACAGGCTGATGATACCTCAAATGGCAGACTCGTGTTCTGGGAAATTGTTATGGGTATTAATTGTGGCATCTTTCTGGGAATCATTTTGAGCTACAATTGCAGGAATGCATGACTCATGTCTGGTTTTGTGAAGGACAGCCCACCTCCCCTCCAGCTTTGTGTATAAATCCTCTGTGTGAGGAATTGGGGATTTATCCAGCTGTGAACCGCGGTTTGTTGTTTGTTTCAAATCTCCACAAAGGCAAACCGACCCATTGGGCTTCACAATCAGTCCGACCGGTGCTGTCCATTCTGCAAACTGGACTGGTTTGGTAGCTCCTTCACTTTCCAGCTTTCTGATTTCTCCATCTATGTTTGCCCATAAAGCAAATGGCTCTGAGTGACCCTTGCAGAATTGCTTCCTGGTCAACATGCAAGGTGGCCCTGTGTCCTTTGGTAGTCCCTAAACCTTCCTTAAAAACGTCCAGCTCGACATTAGGACTTCATTCAGGCTGCCATTTACTAATTGGGAAATGTTGAGCCAGTCTCCGTGAATCTTTCTCAACCAATTCTACCCCACCCAGCTTGGGCCTGACTCTTTTACTACAGTCAGTGGGAACTGAACCAGCTGCTTCTCACAAGACCCTGGAACCAAAATTGTCCCCTTAATCTGGAAAGGTTCCCCGATATAAAGATCGAGTTGATGTCTCGTGCAAAATTAAGTCCAAGGTGAAGTTTGTTAATAACTGGTTGTGCGATCATTGAAATTGTTCCATCCTTATCAACCTCAATAACAACCAGGTGACCATGTAACCAGTCATTTATTTTGATTGGTTCCGATTTGTTTGTTGCTAAGCAATTTGACTGTTCCAAACCAGATGCAGGTGGACTATCCAAAGTGGGCAATCTCCTGGATACCGGGCGATATATTCTCTTATGTAATTTAGGTTTAGTTGGACCCTTTTGCTGTCTAGAGTCTGCGTATGAGCAGCAACTACAATGGTTTGCCAGCCTGAATCATGAAGAGAATTTGAACTGAGGCTTGGTTTTGATTTTGGATTTTGCCTTGGGCTGACCGAAGGACCCTCTGTTGAGAAGATGTCCTGAGTGAGGCTCGGCAATTGCCTTCACTGCAATGGTGTTCCCAAGCTTAGTCGGACTGGGGAGAGTTGTGCTTCAGCTATTAGGCACTTTTGTATGGTTACATTATTAATTCCACACACTAAATCTGCTCTGAGCAGCTTCTTCAGAGTTAAACCAAAGTCACATGCCTCTACTCGTCTTAATCTTGTCAAAAATCCTGATAAGGATTCCCCTGGTTCTTGAATAGCCGAGTAAAAACAGTATCTTCTCAAAATTGGAGGAAACTTCCAGGTGGCAAATCTGTCAACTCTTGAAAGGTTTTATTATCGAGTATTTCAGGGAAAGTTAAGCTCCTAATTACAGAAAAAACTGCAGGTCCACAAGCTATCAGGGAAATTTCTCATTGCTTTTCATCTACTCCAATGTCATCTGCGTGTAAAAAATTTCTTTCCCCATACTGCACCCAGTCTTTGATGGCAGAATCAAATGAGTCAAGCTTCCCAAATATTGACATGATGCTAGACATGCTTACCCCAATTCAAAGACAATTCTTGTGAGTGAATTTCTTCAGGAGCATGTTTTACTCTCGTTGCCACTGAAATAACTCCACAGAGACTAGGATCCCTTGAGCAAGTCACCCTTTATTTGCACATGGAATGTCCTTGACACTGAGACAGTTCCCTCAGAGCATCAGAATATCTAATACTCCTGTTGTTATCTCTCAGCCAGGGCTCCCCGATTGGACCAGATTTAAATCCCCAATCAGAGAACTCACAGTCGATGAGGGTCACCTGACTAACCTCAATACAGTCACTACACTCATCACTTGCCTTCCCACCTGTTCAGTTGTCATCCTTAGACTTGACTTTAGTCCATTCACTTTCCTCATCCAAGTCATTGATACATACAGTTCATAAATGTGACCCAGCGATGATCCCTGTGGAACCCTGTTCCAGGTTGCAATCCTGAAAATGCCCCCACAATCACAACTCCCTGACTTCTATTAGTTAGATAATCATCAATCCATGTAAATATATCACCTCCAACACATGGTCTCTTATTAAGTAGCCTGAGGTATGGCAGCTTATCAAATGCCATCTGAATATCAAAATAATGTTACATCCACTGTTTTCCCTTTATCTTTATTGCATATTACTTCTTTTAAAAATTCTAGTAAATTTGTTAGGCATGATTTTTGATCATTTTATGTACACTTTGCTGTTACATCTCTATAATAGACTTTAACATTTTCCCAAAAACAGATGCTGACCCAATTGGTATATAATTACCTCTTTTATCCCACCTTCCTTTTTAAATTGTTACAGTATCAGTTTCCAATCATCTGGGACTTTTCCAGAATCTAGGATACCTGGATGATTATGCACAATGCATCAATTTTGTAGTTACCCCCTTTAATACAGGCGCACAATCCTTTATCCGAAATTCCAAAATCTGAATTTTTGTCATGAAGTGTGGAGCGTCATTTTGGCGAGTGAACAGGTGACCCATCTCCACACCCAGTCGAACCAACTCACTCTGATGTGGCTTGGTGGCGTGGCCCAGCACTGGCAGGCGTGAATTATGTCTCAGCGCCCGTACTATTCACACCTGCATCTGCTGTTAGGTAATAGTGTTTTCATTTCACTGTGAAAATGTCATTTATTCCGAAATCTGAAAAATTCCGAATTTTGAAAAGCAACTGGCCCCAAGGATTTTGGATAAAGGATTGTGTACCTGTATTTGAATATACAACTCACCACAGTGAGGGGATTTATCAGACTTTAGCCCCATTTGTCTCCGAGCACTTTTTTGTCGAGTGATAGTTGATGAATTTTTTTTCTCTCCTTGTTTCTCCCCTACATAATTTGTAATTTTGGGATACTGTTAGTGAAGACTGATTCCAAGTTATATTCAAGCCCCTGCCATTTCTTGATTCAATGTTATTATTTCCTCATCTTCATTCTCTAAGTGGCCTGCGTTGACTTTGCTTCTCTATTCCTTTTTTATTTTCGTAAAGAGGCGATACACATTTCTCACAAACACATGTTCTCTTCCCCCATACATATATAACACCCTCAAACATGCCTTTACCCCACACATCTCCCCACCTTGCTCACACATGTATTCAGATTCCTCCCATCCTCACATCTCCACACACACATCGATTTCTCGACAGCCACACATCCACCCACTGACTCATGCACATCCACCCATACACAGACATCCCCTTGACTCCCATTCAAGTATCTCCTCCATGCACACATTTCCCCAACAAACACAAGGCCATCCTCCCACATGCATGTAAGATCCCCACAAATACATCCCCCAACCATATACATAACCCTACAGACATTCCTCTCCATGCAGAGGTGTACGTATGTACACACACACACACACACACACACACACTTTCTCTCTCTCTCTCTCTCTCTCTCTCTCTTCCTCTCTCTCTCTCTCTTATATCCATGGACTGTCTGCACTTCTGTTTTTATCTCCTAGTCTCTGTGATCCTGGATGAGGAAACAGTGAGTCCCTGTCTCGAAGTGTCTGAGGATCTGAAGATTTTGTGCCGGACCAAGACCTGGAGGAGTCTCCCTGACACTGAGAAGAGGTTCACAGACCGTCCCTGTGCCCTGGGATCAGAGGGATTCACATCGGGGAGACATTACTGGGAGGTGGAGGTGGGAGGGAATCAGGACTGGATTCTGGGAGTAGTCTTAGAATCTGTGGAGAGGAAGAGACGGGTTAGCTTGATCCCGCAAACTGGGTTCTGGATCCTTGGGCAGGATGGGAATCAGCTTTATATGAACTGCTCCCCTCGAACTCCTCTCCGTGTCAATCAGATCCCCAGGAAGGTGGGAGTTTATCTCAGTTATGAATCTGGGACAGTTTCATTTTACAACGCAGACACCAAGTCCCATCTCCACACCTTCACTGGGAATAAATTCACTGGGAAACTTTATCCTTTCTTCTGGACTTGGGATGAAAACCATTTTCTGAGAATCTGCTCCGATTCCTGTCTGGATCTGGGAAAAGCGCAGGGTCTTGGAATCTTTTCATCCCTAACATCAAAATAACCTGACCCTGGGAAGGGCTAGAGGTCAGGGATTGGGGTTTAAAAAGTGCCATTGACAACAGGTTGGTTCCTAATGTGAATTTGAATTTCCTGATTATATTTTGTAAAATCCTAATCAGACTGTAAATAAAACATGTTTTGTGTTTGAGGAAATGAAAATCTTCCTCTGGTATTTTAAGTTTCTTACATCATAAGTAACAGGAAATACACAAATAGTTATTTTCAGTGAATCGGGCAGTTTGGAAATCTTGATTTTTAATGTCACTTTTCTACCATGCTGCATGGGACAGAAGTTACTGATTCTCTAAAGACCTGTTTTGTCGCTGGAGATTCAAGTGTAGTACCAGTTTCAGCCAGAAGATGGGGATGATGAGCTGTACAAAGATCAGTCCAATTTGACACTGCAGTCCTCGCCCCTGCTGCTGGGGACTGAGGGCAAAACCACAAACACAAAATGCAGGATCTGTTTCTGTATTAGCTACCTTACACCTTCACTCAAACTGCCTTCCATCCCATGGCTTCAGTTCCTCATCCGCCAGGTTCATTCACCTTTAACATGAGGGGTGTCCAGCACTTAGATTCACTCTGGCCCCAAAACCATCTTGACCTGATCCTGGGGCTGGCCCTTGGTTATTGTCATTCTGGAACTTTCTTGGTCATGCTCTCTGACTGTCCATTCACAGTCTCACTCCCTCTGACTGATCCTCCAATCGTAAGCTCTCTCCCCTGGCCGATTCACCAATGACAGTGCTCTCATACAGATCCTCCAATCATAGCCTCGCTGTCTCTGACCAATCTTCCAATCACAGCATTGTTCTTTCCCACCTATCCTCCAATCCTTTTTCAGTTTGTCCCAGCTCCCTCTGGCAAACGACCTTCACTTTATCCATCAAGTCAATCAACATGGTCCTTGAAAGCTCACTAAAGATAGGAATAACTCTGCCACTTCCAGGAAATCCTTTATCATTTTCTGTGCCATGTCCTGAATGCAGTAGAGAACCAATGTTTTTCTTCATCTGCATTCTTGCCAAATGCCTCACCTGAATCTCCAATTGTGGGCGGCACAGTGGTACAGTGGTTAGCACTGCAGCCTCACAGCGCCAGAGACACGGGTACAATTCCCACCTCAGGCAATTGTCTCTGTGGAGTTTACACATTCTCCCTGTGTCTGCGTGGGTTTCCTCTGGGTGCTCCAGTTTCCTCCCACAGTCCAAAAATGTGCAGTTTAGGTGAATTGGCCATGCTAAATTACCCGTAGTGTTAGGTGAAGGGGTAAATATAGGGGAATGGGTCTGGGTGGGTTGCTCTTCGAAGGGTCGATGTGGATTTGTTGGGCTGAAGGGCCTGTTTCCACACTGTAAGTAATCTAATCTAATCTATTTAATAATCCAACAGCCCCCAACCTTGTTCTGCCTCACCATGGTGGTATGCTGGAAATCAAAATATGACATTCCCAGAGACATCATAAAATTTAAAGATCTTAAATATATACAGGTTCCTCAAATTTCCTGACTCTCACACCCATGTTGACTGAAAATGTGGACCAGGTTTCTCTAACTAACAAAATATACTGATTATTACAATTAAATAGACTCCAACTGCATGTCGACAATTGTGAGGCATTGCAATAAAACTTCACTAAATAATACTCCCTCATAAACCTCACACACAACACACACAGACGCACACATATAAACACACACACAACTGATACAGAAATGTTTCAAAACGTGTGTTAGATTCAGAGAGAAATTGGGAAAGTGGTTCAAGTGGTCTCAGTTCACAGGATTGGCCGAGATGATTCTTATTCTGATTAGAATGCTGCTACTCGGTCTTCATTCTCAGATGTTCACGGGTTTGCAGGAAGGAGAGGGTGATTGTATTACCCAGAACTGGGGAAAGAAAACAGACCCCTGCCCGGAACGTAAACATGAGTTTCCAGAAAGTAATCTCAGGATAAATCTGGCTTTAATGGATCTGGCCAAAAAAAGCTTGAAACTTCTGTGTGGAACAGCAAGAGAACGAAACTAAACTTCACTGTGAGGAACATCAGGAAGAACTGAAAAAAAACAGAAACTGCTGTAAAAGCTCAGCAGGTCTGGCAGCTTCTGTGGAGAGAAATCAGAGTTGATGTTTCACATCCAGTCACCTTTCTTGAGTTCAGAAGAAGGATCACTGAACCTGAAATGTTGACACTGATTTCTTTTCCTAGTTGCTGCTTGACCTGCTGAGCCTTTACGATAATTTCTATTTTTGTTTTGGATTTCCAGCATCCGCAATTCTTTTGGATTTTTAAGGAAGTGCTGAATCTGTTTTGTGAAACTGGGGCAGCATTGTGGCTCAATGGTTAGCACTGCTGCCTCACAGCACCAGGGACCTGGGTTCTGATTCTAGCCTTGGGTGACTCTCTATGTGGAGTTTGCATGTTTTCCCCACGTCTGTCTGGGTTTCCTCTGGGTGTTCAAAGGATGTGTGAGTTAGGTTAGCTGGCCATGCTAAATTTCCCATCGTGACCAGAGATGTGCAGGTTAGATGGATTAACCATTAGGGTTACAGAGATAGACTAGGTGGATGGGTCTGGGTTGCTCTTCAGAAGAACGGGGTGGACTTGATTGGCTGTAGGGCCTGCTTCCATGCTTTAGGGTTTCTATGATCTTATGACAAGAAATTGATCTGTCTGATTTGTAGAGATTCCCAGGAACACAAATCTCACAACTTTATCTCAATTAAAGAAGCTGTTGGAATCTACAAGGTAAAAGGAAACAGATTCCATCCTCTGATTATTTCATCACGGTTTAATGGTCTATCGCTTCTTTTATTTTCTGATGTTTTTTTCCGGGATTGGGTGAAATCTTCCTGTGGGATTCCCTCACAGCAAAGAAATCGGCTGCTCTAGAAAGGGAGCGGCAGCTGAAAGAGAAGATTTCTCAAATTCAGAAAAACTCTCCCTGCTCTGATTCTCAAAGTTTGATCAGTTTTTTTGGGTTACTTTCATTGCCGAAAAAACATTTGTAACTTTTCATTTACAGGAACAGAAGATCACTCTACAGACCCACATCAAATCTGAGTTCACTAAAATGCACCAAGTTTCTCAGTGAGGAAGAGCAGAGTTTACTCTGAGATCTCAGGGAACAAGAGGAAAACATATTCTAACCAGTGGAGGAAAGTCTTTATGAAATTCAAGAGAATTTAAAATAACCTCTTCAAGAGAAACACACAGAGTTAGAAAAACAATTGGTACAAAAATATGCAGTGACATTTCTGAAGGTGACGGATTATATTTCACTTCAGTTCAGTGAAATTTCATCGATTTCATAGAATTCCTACCGTGGTGAAACAGACCATCCGGCCCATCGAGTCTCCACCAACCCTCTGAAGAGCAGCCCAGCCAGACCCAGATCTTTGCCCAATCTCTGTAACCCTGCAGTTCCCATGGCTAATCCACCTAGCCTGCACATCCCTGGACACTATGAACAATTGAGCATGGCCAATCCATCGAGAAGATCAAAGAACAAAGAACATTACAGCCCAGGAACAGGCCCTTTGGCCCTCCAAGCCTGTGCTGATCCAGATCCTCTATCTGAACCCGTTGCCTATTTCCTCAGGATCTATATCCCTCTGTTCCCTGCCCATTCATGTATCTGTCTAGATATATCTTAAATGATGCTATTGTGCCTGCCTCTACCACCTCCACTGGCAATGCATTCCAGGCACCCAGCACCCTCTCTACATCGAACCTGCACATCTTTGGACTGTGAGAGGAAACCCACGCACACATGGGGATAATGTGCAAACTCCACAAACTGTAGTCACAACATGATTTTCATAAGCTTCCTGCATTCTCCTTATTCCTCCGTCAATATCTTCCTCAGCTTCCTTCTCCCTAATGTCCTTATTGTACTTTAACGGAAACATATTTGTAGCTTTCACCAACCTGAAGAGAGCTGGGACTGAGTTTCTTGCAGGGGGTTTTTCAAGCGCTCTTAGCCATTAAAACAACATCTCATAGTGTGGGAACTGATGAGAAGACCAGGGTTCACAAATACTTGGGAGATGCAAATGGCAGAATCATAGACAATAGCAATTGGTAGATGAAGTGAGAGTAAATTAGAGGAAAAAGCTGTGCTTTCTAAATTCAGGTTACTGTGCATGTTTGTGATTGAATTGCTTTATTTATTTGATTTATTTATTGTCAAGTGTATTTTGTCACAAAAATAGAACAGAAGGTGTGTCCAAAGTCACCACTCTCTGGTATCATCTTAAAACATAGAAAAACTAACTAAAGCATAGAATATAAAAAGCAGAAAAATGAAGAAATAAAGAAAAAGTGTCCAACTTTTACAGTCCTCCTTGATAAGTGCTTGGTCATGGGCCATGGGCCTTGGGCCTAGTGGTCAGGTGTGAGCCTCCTTTGCCGGGCGGTGCTGCTGTCGTCTCTGGACAAACACTCTTCGGCACCATCTCACCTCCACCAACACCCCGGCCATGATGAGTACTTGCTGGACCTCACCAGTGCAGATGTACTGAAGACCAGGAAGATTGGGGAGTTGCAGACTCAAATTGCTGTGTGGAATCTGGATGTTTTGACGATGACAGAGACCTGGCTCAGGGAAGGGCAAGACTGGGTATTAAATATTTCTGGGTATAATGTGTTTCGGAAAGGGAGCAGAAGGAAGAGCAAGGGAGAGATATCAGTTACTAGTCAACAAGAGCATTGCAGTGCTGGGGAAAGAGGAAATCTCAGAGCGTTCCAGGGAAGAATCAAACTGGTTACAGCTGCATTTGAAATATTGTGAGCAGTTTTGGGAGCTGTACCTCAGCAAGGATATGCTGGTGTTGGGAGAGCTGTTCAGTGCTGCCGTGGCAGAGAGCTGAAAATGATGGCCAAAGAGCTGCCCATGGCTAAAAGCAGCACAACATGGTGAAAGTAGTTTCAAAAGCACTAGGATAATGTCCTGCTTGGTGAAGTCTCTACATTAGAGCAATGGTAACTCTGTAGACCCAAGATATCAGATTTGAGATGTGGGTACAGAAGGACTAATAATTATACAGATGTCCAGCTGTAGTTGCTTCTGTTGGAACCATTAGATAAGAACATTCCATACACTGATAAAAGAATTTGACATTTAATCAATTTGGAGTTTTGGATCTGTTGCAATATTAGATTTTAATTAAGATCTCCAAATAATCGTAGCCATAGATTTCGAATTAGTTATACATTTTTATATAAATTATATATATATATACAGAATCACCATAAGCGTGAGAGAGAGAGAGAGAGATTTGACTGAGAATCATATGAAATATATGAATATATTTCAAACCCAGATGGTGAGTGTCTTGGAGGGGAACCTGCAGCTGGTGGTGTTCCCATGGATCTGCTGTCCTTGTCCTTCTGGATCACTGTGGGTTTGGAAGGTGCAGTCCAAGGATCTTTGATGAATATCTGTGGGGCATCGTGTAGATAGTACACACTGCTGGTGGTGGAGGTGGAGGGAGCAGATACTTGTGGATGTGGTGCCAATCAAATGGACAGCTTTGACCTGGATGGTGTCAAGTTCCTTCAGTGTTGTTGGAGCTGCCCCCATCCAGGAAAATGGCGAGTATTCCATCACCCTCCTGACTAGTGCCTTGGAGAGTAGAGTAGAGCAGAGTAGCTTTTATTTGTCATTTCTACCACATTCAACTGATACAATAAAAACGGGACAGTGTTCTCCCAGGGCCGAGGGTGAGACATGGGCAGCACAAACTACACAATCGTACACGGCATAAAGTGCAGAAGAAATGCAAACCACGCAGGTTACAGTGTCATTGAAGAATGATCGATAACAGACATTTTTCTAGCAGCAATTCGAAGGCTTGTGAAGAATTTCAGACAGGAAAGAGACCGACCATACTGTTCTAAGGAGCCTGATGGTGTGGGGGAAGAAACTGTTGCCCAGTCTGGCCGTGAGAGACTGAATGCTCCGGTATCTCCTGCTGGATGACAGGAGGGAGAAGAGTTTGAGTGAGGGGTGTGTGGGGTTTGCCTTTCAGATGCAGCGTGAGGTGTAAATATCTGTAATGGAGGGAGGAGAGACCCCAATGATCTTCTCAGCTGTCCTCACTATCCGCTGTAGGGTCTTACGATCCGAGACAGTGCAATTCCCGAAACAGGCAGGGAGGCAGCAGGCGTTCCTTGCCACCTCTCAGGCCAAGCCTGGATATTGTCCAGATCTTGTTGCATTTAGACATGGACTGCTTCAGTATCTGAGGAATTATGAATGGTGTGGAACATTGTCCAATCATCAGCGAACATCATCACTTCTGACCGAATGATGGAGAGAAGGTCATTGCTGAAGTAGCTGATGATTGTTGGGCTGAGGACACTCCCCTGAGGAACTCCTGCAGAGATGTTGGAGCTTGAGATGACTGACCACCAACGACCACACCCCTCTTCCTATGTGCCAGGTCTGACACTCACCAGTGGAGAGTTTGCCCTGATACCCATTGATTCCAGTTTAGTTCGGGCTCCCTTGATGTCACACTCATTCATATACAGCCTTGATCTCAAAGGCTGTCACTCTCACCTCACTTCCTGAATTCAGCTCTTCTGTCCATGTTTGAACCGAGGCTGTAATGAGGTCTGGCCCTGGCTGAACCCACACTGGGTGTCACCGAGCAGGTTATCGCTGAGAAGGTGCTGCCTGATAACACTGTTACTGACACCTTCCATCACTTTACTGATGGTGGTCGGGAGACTGATGGGATGCTAATTGGTGAGGTTAAATGTATTCTGCTTTTTGTGTGAACAGGATATAACTGGGCAATTTTTCATATTGCTGTGGAGATGCCAATGTTTGAGTTGTACTAATGTAGCTTCGCTGGGGAACGACAAATTCTGGAGCACAAGTCTTCAGGACTATTCCTGGAATGTTATGTGGGCCCATAACCTTTGCAGCATCTAGTACCTCCAACATGGGTCATCATTCAGAACTTCTGGCTGAAGATTTCTGCAAATGCTTCAGCCTTACCTTTTGCACTAATGTGCTGGTCTCCCCCAGAATGGTAGGATTTGTGGAGCCTCCTCCTCCAGTGAGTTGTTTCAGTGCCCTCCACCATCCCTGACTAGATCTGACCTGTTGGTTGAGGGGGTCACTTAGCTCTGTCTATCACTTGATGTTTATGATGTTTGCCATGCAAGCAGTCCTGCTTGGGAGCTTCACCAGGTTGATCCCTCATTTCCAGGTAAACCCAGGTTCCTCTCCTGGTGAGTCCTCCTGCATTTTCCATTGAACCAGGGTTGCTCCAGGTTTTCTTGCTCATGTTTAACCTGACACTGTGAGGCATCCTGGTGCCCAGAGTCCATGTGGTTTCCTGCTGGGGCAGCTCCCTCCTGGGCTATCTACCACTGTGCCACTTTTGATGGTGAAGTGCTCTGGGCTGTTATCTGGATGATCTGGTTCCATGTGTATGGCCATGCCAAGCTGTTGCTTAATGTGTGTGCATCAGCTCTCCCAATGTTGACACAAGCTGCCAGATTTAAAGAAGGAAGACTTTGCAGGGAGTGACAGGGCTGTGTTGTTCTGATTTTATCTGGTACCTTAGGCCATGCCGGGTCGTTTGTTGTCCTTTCTTCCATTCCAGAGGGCGATGTAACTGAAGACTTGCTGGGCCATTTCAGAAGACAGTTCATAGTCAATCACATTGCTGTGGGTATGGAGTCACATGGAGACCAGTCCAGGTAAGAACAGCAGTTTCCTTCCCGAGACGAGATTTGTGAACTGGACAGATATTCACAAAAATTGACATTGGTTTTCACAGACATCATGAGACCTTGAATTTCAGGTTTCCATTGAATTCCAATGATCCCAGGAGCCATGCTCGGATTCAGAGCTGAGGGAGTCAGGCCATTACCTGAATCCCTGGATGACTAATCCCAGTGCTAATTGCACCAGGCCTGATGAGAACAGTTTCGGTTTCTGCTCATGGCCACTATTACATGGGGTAAGGGGGAGGAAGCTGCTGTGTGGAACATGGGACTCCTCACGTGCAGCATCGAACTGAAACATCACTTTGGGTTCTACTGTTGTTCAATTCCCATTCAGATGGAGCAGCTTCCTTCTCCAAGAATATGTCGTTGCAGATAACAGGAATATTCCGGATCAGTCACAGAATCACACAGTTTTTCTGGTGCAGGAGGAGGCCTTTCAGTGGATTGTGTCTGCGCCATGTGCCTATCTCCTGCCTTTTCCTCATATCCCTGCACATCATTTCAATCCAAATCACCATCCAATGCCCTCTTGAATGCATCAGTTGAACCAGCTCCACCTGTCTCAGGGAATGCATTCCATACCCTTACTGCTCGATATGTGAACAGGTTTCTCTCACACCACCTTTGTTTCGTTTGCATATTGTCTTAAATCTATGCCCCTCATTCTTTTTTCTTTGACAAGCAGGAACAGCTTCTCACTATCCACTCGATCTGAACCCTCTTTCAAACTTCCTCTCAACCTTCATCTCTCTGATGAGAACAGTCCCAACTGAGGGAAGGCATCTACATCCCCGTCTGATCTGGAACGGCATTGGTGCAGTCACAATGGGAGAGACAGTGCACCAGCTCTGAGTGGGGGAAGGGATTCAATCAGTTATTGATCCTGCTGCAGCACCAGTGGGTCCCCGCTGGGGAGAGACCTTTTAAATGCTCAGACTGGGGGAAGTGCTTTAACACTCCTGGGGAACTGATGTCCTATCAATGTGTTCACACTGATGAGAGACTGTTCAGGTGCTATCATACTGGGACTCAAAATGAAAAATTCTCATTCCTGGAATCATCTTTGGAAACCCTTTCTGAATTCTCTCCAATGCATTCATGCCTCTCCTATAATGAGATGCTCACAACTGTATACAATACTCCAGCTGAGGTCGAACAAGTGCATTGAGTAAGTTCAACATCAGCTTCAGACCATGAGACATAGGAGACCATTCAGCCCATTGAGTCTGCTTTGCCATTCAATCATGGCTGATATATTTCTCAACCCCATTCTCCCGCTTTCTCGCTGTAACCCTTGATCCCCTTGTTACCCAGGAACCTATCTACCTCAGTCTGAAATATACTCAGTGGCCTGGCCTCCACAACCTTCTGTGGCAGTGAATTCCAGATTCCCCACTCTCTGATTGAAGAAGTTTCTCCTTATCTCCCTTCTAAAACATCTTCCCTTTACTTTAAGGCTGTGCCCTCAGGTCCTAGTCTCTCCCACCAATGGAAACATCGTCCCAACATCGTCTCTGTCCAGGCCATTCAGTGTTCTGTATGTTTCAATTAGATCCCTCTCATCCTGCTAAACACCATTGAGTATAGACCCAGAGTCCTCAAACATTCCTCAAATGTTAAGCTTTTCATTCCTGAGACCATTCTCATGAACTTCCTCTGAACACGCGCCAGGGCCAGTACATCCTTCCTGAGATATGGGGCTTAAAACTGCACACAACACTTTAAATGTGGTCTGACCAGAGTCTTATGGAGCCTCAGAATTACATCTTTGCTTTTATATTCAAGTCCTCACAAAATAAATATCATCACTGCATTTCCCTTTCATCCTACTGACTCAACCTGCAAGTTTACCTTGAGAGGATCCTGGACTAGAACCAAGTCCCTTTGTCCTACAGACTTCTGAATTTTCTCTCCATTTAGAAAATAGTCCACACCTCTATTCTTCGTACCAAAGTGAATGACCTCACACTTTCCCATATTGTACTCCATCTGCCACTTATTTGCTCACCCTCCTAACTCGTCCAAATCCTTCTGCAGCCTGCAACCCACCCTCCCCCCCTCTCCCCTCCACCTCCAATGCTACCTTTCCCTCTCCCTATCTTTGTATCATCTGCAAACTTAGCCAGAATCCCTTCGGTTCCTTCATCTGGACCGGAAATGTATAAAGTGAAAAGTTGTGGTCCCAACACTGAGCCTTGCGGAGCACTACCTGTCACCGTCTGCCATCCTAAGAGACCCTTTTCTCCCCTCTCTCTGCTTCCTGCCAGACACCTATCCATGTTAGCACCTTACCTCGAACATTGTGGGCCCTTACCTTCCTCAGTAGCCTCCTGGGCAGCACCTTATCAAAGGCCTTTTTGAATCCAGCTCGAAAACATTCATTGGATCTCCTTGGTCTGACCTGCTCATTACTTCCTCCAAGAATCTGAGCAGATTTGGTCAGGCATGGCCTCCTTCTTGCTGTTGTATTCTATGCCCCTGTTAATAAATCTGAGACCACTGTATTAACTGCTTCCTCCATCTGTCCTGCAATCTTCAATGATCTGTGCACATATACACTAAAGTCCCTCTCCTCCTGCATCCCTTTAGTGTGGTACCCCGTGTTTTATGTGGCCTCTCAATGTTCTGCTTAACAGTTCCCTTAATTGAACATCATCTGCCACCTACCCACCCACACCACCAACTTGTCAATGTCCTTTTGGAGCTCCACACTGCCCTCTTCACAGTTCACAATTCTTCCAAGTGTAATGTCACCTGCAAACTTTGAAATTATCCCCTACATCCACAAGATCCAGGTCATTAAATGAAATTAGGAAAAGTAAGGATCCTACAGCAGTCCACTGGGGAATTCCACTACAATCCTTCCTTCAAACCAAACAGCATCAATTGGCCAATTACTCTCTGTTCACTATCGCTTAACTAATTTGGTGTCCACTTTGCTACTGACCCTGATTTGCCATGACCTTTCACTTGCCTCACAAGTCTATTGTGTGGCACTGCATCAAACATCTTCTCGAAGTCCTTGCAGACCTCATTAACTGCATTATCCTCATTAAACCTTTTTGTTACATCTTCCAAAACTCCAGTACATTCATTAAACATAATTTCCCCTTTAGAAATCTGTATTGCCTCTTCTGAATTAACCCATAATTTTTCATGTGACGACTAATTCTAAACCCGAATAATTGTTCTAGAAGGTCCCCCACCACCAAAATTAATCCAATTGGTCAGTAAATGTTGGTATTATCTTGACAGTATTAATTGAACAAGGCCATAATGTTTGACTTCTCCTGTCTGCTGGCACCTCCCTTGAGTCCAAGGTAGACTAAACGATTATGATCAGTGCCACAGAATTTCTACCCTCATTTCCCTCAAAATGTTTTGGTGCATCTCATCCACTCCTGGTGCCTTGTCAACCTTAAGTGTTAGTGACTAATCTAAAACTTCTTCCTTGTTATATTTTTACAGACAGTGTTCCCCTCTCTGTAACCAAGGTGTGGGCAGCATCTTCCTTTTGGAAAAACAGGTGCAAGGTATGAATTTAACCCCTTGACCCTGACCCTTGCTTCCCTTTTTTGATCTCCGATCGGCCCTTCTCCTCCTCCTTTAACTGCTGTCTTCGTGTTTATGTAAAAGTAGAAGACTTTGGGATTTCCCTTTATGTGAGTTGTTAGTCTTTTCTATTAGTTACTCTTTGCTTGTCCTTTTCACTTTTCCATCTCCCACCTAAAACATCAATATTCCTCTCAGTTCAAGTTACATTTCCTGCCTTATACTTGCTACGAACACACTTTTCCTTTCTACTGTTAATTTCTGCCTCCTTGGTCACCCAGGGAACTCTGGTTTTGTTTCTCCTAACTTTTGTATTACAGGGAATTACAGGGAATAGAGCACCTCCAAACAGACCCCACCACCAGGGATATATTTCCCTCCCCACCCCAATCAGCATTCCGGAGAGACCACACCCTACACAGGATGAATGTAGATTTCTCCAGCTTCCTCATTTCCCCTCCCCCCACCTTATCTCAGTCCCAACCCCCGGATTCAGCACCGCCCTCTTGACCTGCAATCTTCTTCCCGACCTCTCTGCCCCCACCCCCTCTCAGGCCTATCACCCTCACCCTCACCTCCTTCCACCTATCGTATTCCCAGCGCCCCTCCCCCAAATTCCCTCCCCCCTACCTTTTATCTCAGCCCACTTGGCACACCAGCCTCATTCCTGAAGAAGGGCTTTTGCCCGAAACGTCGATTTGCCTGCTCCTCGGATGCTGCCTGGCCCGCTGTGTTTTTCCAGCACTACATTTTTCAACTCTGGTACTCCAGCATCTGCAGTCCTCACTTTCTCCTAATAGATCCCAAGCCATCTGTTCCTTGAAGGTGACCTATTGAACATTTAATGATCTTCCGGCCAACCTCTTATTCCAATCAATTCTGCTCCACATCCCTGCAGCCCCATTGAATCAGCTCTCTGTCAACTGACTTTTTTACTCTGGATTGTTGCCTTTCACTCTCCACAACTTTCCAGAAAATTCTATTATTAAGATCACTGGCTCCTAAATGTTCCCCACTGACACTTGATCCACTTGGCCCACCTCATTTCCAAGGATCAGGTCCAACAATGCATCCTTCCTTGTTGGACTGGACACTTACTGGACATGAATTATCCCAAAAGCCATCTGGGAACACTTACCCCTCACTGTTCGTTACCATCCCAGTTTTTATTTGAGTAAAGGAAGATCCCCATTTTAACTCCTCTATATTGTTAACATTTCTCTGTCATTTCCCTGTATAATCTACATCTGTTCCACAAGTTACTGGTCTATAGACCAAGCCATGAAACTGCACCCTCTTTACCTCACAGCTCGAGGCAAGTTGACTCTGTCCTTGAACCCTCTGAGTCACCTTCCTTCTTCAGAACTGCAATGAACTTCTGAACTCATAATGTCAGTCCTCCTCATTTCTTCCCCATTCTAACTTTCCTGAACAAGTTATGCATAGGAATATTTCACATTCAATCTTGTCTTTTCTTTTAGCCAGGTTCTCCATCACTGCCACAACATCACAGTTCCACCTTGTTATATTCATCTGTAATTCCCAACTTTATTGACAATGTCACATCCATTTATGGACGTGCATATTCCCTCTGTTATAGACTTCTTTTCTCTCTCCCTTACTGCAGCTTCACATTGTAACTTCTGGCTCTCTGTACTCGGGCCAGCTGTATTCCGAAGGAGTTTTCATTCTTGGCTCCCATGCCCCACCCAAGTTAATACAACATGTTTTATAATTTTTTTGAATAATAAAAAGTATTTGATTTGCTGAGTAACTCACAAGTATACTCAAATGAAACTTCTCAATGGTTCTATTCATTTTGGTGCTAAAATAAATACTTCGAGATAAATGTCTGCAAACTCTCAACACTTCCATGCAGTCTTTGCAAGGAATCTCATAAAAAGACAAAGACTACACAAAACACTATCTAGACAAACAGAGATACAACTAGCAATCCGTACCTATGAACACCAACTCACCACTAAACGCCACGACCAGCTGTCCCCGATAGCCACACACACAGATGACAAGGACCACAAATTCGGCTGGAACAACACAACGATCACAGGACAATCTAAACAGAGGATAGCCAGAGAATTTCTAGAAGCATGGCACTCATCCACGGACTCCATCAATAAACACACAGACCCATACCCAATATACCGGCCACTACAATGGTCAACCGGAAGCAGCAGGAACAGAATCAAATAAATTCCAGAAGACACAGGACAGCAGCGTTTCACAGGAGGATCCAATGCACTGAAGATGTCCCCTAGCCAGGGGGGGGGGAAATGTCTGCAAATCAACTTCCCAGCTCAGCAGCACTTCACAGTAGGATCTGAAGCTGTGCTGATCCTTCCATTAGCTCTACCTTCTCAGTTCTGCCAGGTCATCCTGCCTCTAGATTGCCCACCCAATCAAACAATGTCATTTTTGAAATTGGTCACGGAATTCCATGGACCTTCACTGGGACACCACATTTAGATTTATTTTCCCTGCACTGCCTATTTCCGACACCTGGTGGTGGTATTGATCCATTTACCACTCCCCTCCAAATCCTCTCGTTCCAGTGAAACTGTCAGGCAAAGAGATAATCCCTAATCTTTGGGTTAGGAATAAAGCAGCCAACCAGATTCAACATCTCGTTTTGAAATTTTGGATTGTACTCTATGTCCCTCTCCAAATTTTCAAAGTTAAATATGATACAATACCAGGTTATAGTCCAACAGCTTTATTTGGACGCACTATCTTTCAGAGCGCTGCCCCTTCATCTGGTGGTTGTGGAGTGTAAGATCGTAGGACACAGAATTTATAGCAAAAGTTTACAGTGTGATGTAATTGAAATTATATGTTGAAAAAGGCCTGGATTGTTTGTCAAGTATCTCATCTATTCGAATGAGCATGTTGCTTTCAGTCCTCCCATTATGTGGGTGGCATGATGGCATGGTGGTTAGCACTGCTGTCTCACAGCGCCAGAGACCCGCGTTCAATTCCCACCTCATCACATTCTTCCCGGGTTTGCTCCGGTTTCCTCCCACAGTCCTAGTCTTAGGTTAAGAGGTAAATGTATGGGTGGGTCAGTGTGGACTTGTTGGGCTGAAGAGCATGTTTCCACACTGTAAGTAATCTTAATCTCAGAAATATTCTTACGTGAACTGGAACAATAGGTGCCATGTCGGCTCAGATAATGCATGATAATGCATTGTAGGTGTGAGGTGCCCTGTGTAGAGCTGTCTGTGCCCCAATGTTCAGACTGATTCGAATCTAAAACAAAGGGATTTACAGAATCTTACATGGATTCATGCAGTTTTTGAGCAAAGTAAAATATAATTCTGCAAAAAGAAATTCACCCCACAAACTGATATGTGCGCGTGTTCTTCGACTAAAACACATTACCTCACATTTCCCTGCATTGGGATTCACCTGTCAATCTGTCTGCCCATTTGGCTCAGTTGTCAATGTCCCTTTGAAATCCCTCAGCATCATCCTCACAATTGACTGTTCTCCCCAGCTTAATATCAGAAGCAAATTTAGAAATGTTGCCTTTAACACCCATATAGACAAATCAGAAAAAGCAAAGGTTCTAAAACCGAACCTGGGAACACCTCTTTCAACTCGTCTCCAGTCTGAGAAATGCCTATCTATTCCTACTTTCTGTTTCCTACCTTTTAGCCAATTTATAATCCATGCTGCCATCAATCCCTAACATTTCTCATTTGCTAACCCACGCTGCCACGTGACACCGTATCAAATGGTCTCTGAAATTCCAAATAGACCACATCCACAGCACCTCCCTCATCCACTGTCTGTGTCACCTTGTAAAGAACTCAGTTGAATTTGTCAGACATGACCTGCCCTTGACAATCTGTGTTGACTATCTGGTATGGTAAATGTTGGGATTTAGTTTCCTGTGGAAAATCTGTCGCCACCAGCTTTAAATATGTTGGACCATGGAGCATCCTTAACCCTCTGGGTAGAGAACTCCAAAAACTCACTGTTTCTCCTCATCTAAGCTTGAAATGTTTGGCCCCTAATCTTGACACTGGTGTCCCCATCTCATCGATTTCCTGAACAGAAGGTACAAGCTCTTAATATCTGCCCTGTCAAGCTCCATTTAGAAACATCAATGTCTCAATAAGGTCATCCCTCATTCTCCAAAACCTCAGAGAATTTACTCCCCCTTCATCACAGGCAACCTCCCAATCCCAGGGAACAATTTCATGAACCAGGAGGATTCTCTTCAGGAAGAAGGTCCGGTCAAATGGTGATCCTTCCTCCACCTTCTTCACAGTCACACTGACTGGATTAGTGACCCACCCCACCCCACCCCCCTCCATCTGGCCTGTGGGGCAGGCTCCAGCAGAGGCCATAGCTTTGATCAGCTGCTCACTGAACTGGTGTTAGGCCGAAGCCAGTAACAAGCACCAAGACGTCACTTGGCTGGTGTTGAGAAGGGCACTGCCTGTGAGATCCTTCAGTCTGGGCCACCTGGAAGTGGCTGCAGGCGGTGGGGGGGGGGGGGTGGGGGGTGCAAACTGCAACACATCTCCTTCTGGAACGTTCCTTTGTAAAGGAAGTCTGGAGGAAGATGCAGTCGGGGTTCATCCTGAGCAGCTCCATGACACGGGACTCTGTGCTTGACTCTGGACAGAACCCAACTGCTTTTGTGACTGTGTACATTGAAAGATATTTTTATAAATATATTTTTAAAACTTAAAACAAAAATCAAACAATTGCAGCTCAGCTGAAATGACGACCCTCCCACAATCACAATCCAGGATGATCTCAAGATCCTCTGATGATGGAGGGTCTCAGCTCAGTCCCGTCCTGGGAGACCCACCTTCTGGATCATGGGATCACCCTGTGCCAGGCGATTTTCTTTCCTCACTGCACCTTGGCAGCAGCTGCCCTGAGCTGTGGTGCGTCCCTCAGCACGTAGTCCTAGACCTTGGAATGTGCCAGTCTGCAACACTCGGTCAGGGTCAACTCCTTGTTCTGGACTAACAGGTTTCAGGCAGATCAAGGATTGTCTTGAGCAATATTTTGTCTTTAAATGGAAACCCATTGGGTCATATTTAACCCCATGGCCCTCACTATGTTCCTCCTTTTCACATCTGCCTCCCTTTCCAGTCGCTGTGTTTGACCCAGAGACTTTAATGTTGCAGATTGCCTCTCCCTCCTGTTCCCTTATACTGACAGGAGCCAGCTCCAGGCTCTGTTCAGCTGATCAGAGACATTGGAGAAAGTTCGCACCTTTTCCCTGGACAATCCCCAGCGGCTCCCCGTTCAACTCCTTGGATTTGATTGGGATCTTTCAGCGGGAATAATATCCACCTGATCCCACTGGGAATGACCTATTCCTGACATTAAAGAGGATCTGGGACTCAGTTCTTACTATCTGGTATTTTGTTGACGATTTTCCACGTTTTCCAACAGATGTGTCAAGAATAAACATGATCACAGCAACAGCTCGACCCTGGACACTGACTTCAGTGAATTTACAAATTGATCGATGATCCTCGGAGCCTTTTCAGACACACGGTACAGGACCGCCCCCTCCTGGCGAGGGACGGTACTGCGGCCCAGTATCATTCAGTACCAATTCCATCCAGCAGATGGCGGTGACACACAAACAAATCCTGGAAATCTGAAATAAAATCAGAAAATGCTGCAAATCCTCAGTAGGTCAGGCAGCATCTGTGCAAAGAGAACCGGAGTTAACGGATAGTTAAACACTGGCGATATTGCATATCCTGAGAGAGATTCTGTGTAAATCTCCGTCCCAATGATACAAACAGCTCAGGAGAGGATGCTATGTAAATGCAGATATGTCACCTTTCAGTGTTTGGATTTCTCCCTCAGGATTTCATGTTCCGGGTGTAGAGTGAGAAATGGAAACACAGAGAAATCCCAGCTCCAGACTGGGAAACAGGTGAAGAGATGGAGGATGGGACTGAAGCAGGGAGTAAATGAAGGAAGGGGAGACACAAGATATTTAATTTACTTTTTATTTTCACCATCTGACATTTATATTTGTATCTGATTTATTGACAGATTGGTTGTGATGTTACAAAGTATAATCTCAGAATTCAATAACACATTCAGTAACATCCTGTTGTCAATGGGAGGTTTCTGACCCCAATCCCTGACCCAGACCCTAAACCCGGGGGTCACTGTGACGTCAGGGAGGCCCCGCCCCTTTAACAGCTGATTCTCAGAAATTTGTTTAAATCCCAGGTCCTGAAGAAAGGATAAAGTTTCCCAGTGAATTTATTCCCAGTGAAGGTGTGGAGATGGGACTTGGTGTCTGCGTTGTAAAATGAAACTGTCCCAGATTCATAACTGAGATAAACTCCCACCTTCCTGGGGATCAGACCGTCAGGGAGAGGGGACTGAGGAGAGGAGTTTATATAAAACTGATCCCCAACCCGCTCCAAGATCCAGAATCCATTCTCCGGGATCAGTCTGACCTCTCTCTTCCTCTCCACAGACTCTGAGGCTACTCCCAGATTCCAGCCCCGATTCTCCCCCACCTCCACCTCCCAGTAATGTCTCCCCGATGTGAATCCCTCTGATCCCAGGGCACAGGGACAGTCTGTAAACCTCTTCCCGGTGTCAGGGAGACTCCTCCAGGTCCCGGTCCATCTCAAACTCTTCAGATCCTCAGAGACCTCGAGCCGGGGATTCGCTGTTTCCACATCCAGGGTCACAGAGACTGGGAGAGAAACACAGAGAATTAGAGACAGTCCCTGAGTCTATGTGTGTGTGTGTGTGTGTGAGGGAGGGGGGAGAGGGGTGTGTGTGTGGGGGGGGGGAGGGTGTGTGTGTGGGGGGGGGGAGATGTGTGTGTGTGTGTGGGGGGGGGGAGATGTGTGTGTGTGGGGGGGAGATGTGTGTGTGTGGGGGGGTGGAGATGTGTGTGTGTGGGGGGTGGAGATGTGTGTGTGTGTGTGGGGGGGGGAGATGTGTGTGTGTGTGTGTGTGGGGGGGGGGAGGTGTGTGTGTGTGTGGGGGGGAGATGTGTTTGTGTGTGTGGGGGGGGAGATGTGTGTGTGGGGGGGAGATGCGTGTGTGGGGGGGGAGATGTGTGTGTGTGTGGGGGGGAGATGTGTGTGTGTGGGGGGGGGAGATGTGTGTGTGTGGGGGGGGAGATGTGTGTGTGTGGGGGGGGAGATATGTGTGTGTGGGGGGGGAGATATGTGTGTGTGTGGGGGGGAGATGTGTGTGTGTGGGGGGGGGAGATGTGTGTGTGTTTGTGGGGGGGAGATGTGTGTGTGTGTGGGGGGGGAGATGTGTGTGTGTGTGTGTGTGGGGGGGAGGTGTGTGTGTGTGTGGGGGGGGGAGGTGTGTGTGTGGGGGGGGGGGAGATGTGTGTGTGTGTGTGGGGGGAGATGTGTGTGTGTGTGGGGGGGAGATGTGTGTGTGTGGGGGGGAGATGTGTGTGGGGGGGGAGGTGTGTGTGTGTGTGTGGGGGAGGTGTGTGTGTGGGGGGGGGGGAGGTGTGTGTGTGTGTGGGGGGGGAGGTGTGTGTGTGTGGGGGGGGAGGTGTGTGTGTGTGGGTGGTGGAGGTGTGTGTGTGTGTGCGGGGGGGGGGGAGGTGTGTGTGTGGGGGGGGAGGTGTGTGTGTGTGGGGGGGGAGGTGTGTGTGTGTGGGGGGGGAGGTGTGTGTGTGTGTGTGTGGGGGGGGAGGTGTGTGTGTGTGTGTGTGGGGGGGGGGGAGGTGTGTGTGTGTGGGGGGGGAGGTGTGTGTGTGTGGGGGGGGAGGTGTGTGTGTGTGGGGGGGGAGGTGTGTGTGTGTGTGTGTGGGGGGGGAGGTGTGTGTGTGTGTGTGGGGGGGGAGGTGTGTGTGTGTGTGTGGGGGGGGGGAGGTGTGTGTGTGTGTGTGTGTGTGTGTGGGGGAGGGGGAGGTGTGTGTGTGTGGGGGGGGAGGTGTGTGTGTGTGGGGGGGGAGGTGTGTGTGTGGGGGGGGGAGGTGTGTGTGTGTGGGGGGGGAGGTGTGTGTGTGTGGGGGGGGAGGTGTGTGTGTGTGGGGGGGGAGGTGTGTGTGTGGGGGGGGAGGTGTGTGTGTGTGTGGGGGGGAGGTGTGTGTGTGTGTGGGGGGGAGGTGTGTGTGTGTGGGGAAGGGAGGTGTGTGTGTGTGGGGGGGTGAGGTGTGTGTGTGGGGGGGTGAGGTGTGTGTGTGTGGGGGGGTGAGGTGTGTGTGTGTGTGTGTGGGGGGGTGAGGTGTGTGTGTGGGGGGGGGAGGTGTGTGTGTGGGGGGGGGGAGGTGTGTGTGTGTGGGCGGGGGAGGTGTGTGTGTGTGTAGGGGGGGAGGTGTGTGTGTGTAGGGGGGAGGTGTGTGTGTAGGGGGGAGGTGTGTGTGTGGGGGGGGGAGGTGTGTGTGTGTGTGGGGGGGGGAGGTGTGTGTGTGTGGGGGGGGGAGGTGTGTGTGTGGGGGGGGGGAGGTGTGTGTGTGGGGGGGGGGGAGGTGTGTGTGTGGGGGGGGAGGTGTGTGTGTGTGGGGGGGGGAGGTGTGTGTGTGGGGGGGGGAGGTGTGTGTGTGGGGGGGGGAGGTGTGTGTGTGTGTGGGGGGGGAGGTGTGTGTGTGGGGGGGGAGGTGTGTGTGTGTGGGGGGGGAGGTGTGTGTGTGTGTGGGGGGGGGGAGGTGTGTGTGTGTGTGGGGGGGGAGGTGTGTGTGTGTGTGGGGGGGGGAGGTGTGTGTGTGTGTGGGGGGGGAGGTGTGTGTGTGTGTGGGGGGGGAGGTGTGTGTGTGTGTGGGGGGGGAGGTGTGTGTGTGTTTGTGGGGGGGAGATGTGTGTGTGTGTGGGGGGGGAGATGTGTGTGTGTGTGTGTGGGGGGGAGGTGTGTGTGTGTGTGTGGGGGGGAGGTGTGTGTGTGTGGGGGGGGGGATGTGTGTGTGTGTGGGGGGGGGAGATGTGTGTGTGTGTGTGGGGGGGAGATGTGTGTGTGTGTGTGGGGGGGAGATGTGTGTGTGTGGGGGGGAGATGTGTGTGTGTGGGGGGGAGATGTGTGTGGGGGGGGAGGTGTGTGTGTGTGTGTGGGGGGGGAGGTGTGTGTGTGTGTGTGTGGGGGAGGTGTGTGTGTGGGGGGGGGGAGGTGTGTGTGTGTGTGGGGGGGGGGAGGTGTGTGTGTGTGGGGGGGGAGGTGTGTGTGTGTGGGTGGTGGAGGTGTGTGTGTGTGTGCGGGGGGGGGGGGAGGTGTGTGTGTGGGGGGGGAGGTGTGTGTGTGTGGGGGGGGAGGTGTGTGTGTGTGTGGGGGGGGGGAGGTGTGT
>NC_092768.1:23027485-23029985 GCF_047496795.1 Chiloscyllium punctatum | reverse complement strand
TGTGTGTGGGGGGGGAGGTGTGTGTGTGTGTGGGGTGGGGAGATGTGTGTGTGTGTGTGGGGGGGGGGATGTGTGTGTGTGTGGGGGGGGGAGATGTGGTGTGTGTGGGGGGGGAGATGTGTGTGTGTGGGGGGGGAGATGTGTGTGTGTGTGTGGGGGGGGAGATGTGTGTGTGTGGGGGGGGGAGGTGTGGTGTGTGTGTGGGGGGGGGGGAGATGTGTGTGTGGTGTGTGGGGGGGGGGGATGTGTGTGTGTGGTGTGGGGGGGGGGGATGTGTGTGTGTGTGTGGGGGGGGGATGTGTGTGTGTGTGTGGGGGGGGGAGATGTGTGTGTGTGTGTGTGGGGGGGGGGAGATGTGTGTGGGTGTGTGGGTGGGGGGGGGGGTGTGTGTGTGTGTGTGGGGGGGGGAGATGTGTGTGTGTGTGTGGGGGGGGGGAGTGTGTGTGTGTGGGTGGGGGGGGAGATGTGTGTGGGGGGGTGTGTGGGGGGGGGGGAGATGTGTGTGGGTGTGGGGGGGGGGGGGGTGTGTGGGTGGGGGGGGGTGTGTGTGTGGGGGGGGGAGGTGTGTGTGTGTGTGGGGGGGGGGGAGATGTGTGTGTGTGTGGGGGGGGGGGGGAGGTGTGGTGTGTGTGGGGGGGGGGGGTGGTGTGTGGGGGGGGGTGTGTGTGTGTGGGGGGGGGGTGTGTGTGTGTGGGGGGGGGGGGGTGTGTGTGTGGGGGGGGGGAGGTGTGTGTGTGGGGGGGTGTGGGGTGGGGGGAGATGTGTGTGTGGGGGGGGAGATGTGTGTGTGGGGGGGGGAGATGTGTGTGTGTGTGGGGGGGGGAGATGTGTGTGGTGTGGGGGGGGAGGGAGTGTGTGTGTGTGTGTGGGGGGGGAGTGTGTGTGTGTGGGGGGGGGGGGGATGTGTGTGTGTGTGTGGGGGGGGGGGAGATGTGTGTGTGGGGGGGGGGAGATGTGTGTGGGGGGGGGGAGATGTGTGTGTGTGGGGGAGTGGTGTGGGGGGGGGAGATGGTGTGTGTGGGGGGGGAGGTGTGTGTGTGGGGGGGGAGAGTGTGTGTGTGGGGGGGGGAGTGTGTGTGTGTGTGTGTGGGGGGGGAGGTGTGTGTGTGTGGGGGGGGAGGTGTGTGTGGTGGGGGGGGAGATGTGTGTGTGTGGGGGGGGGGAGATGTGTGTGTGGTGTGTGTGGGGGGGGAGATGTGTGTGTGGGGGGGAGATGTGTGGGTGTGTGTGTGGGGGGAGGTGTGTGTGTGTGTGGGGGGGGAGATGTGTGTGTGTGTGGGGGGAGGGAGATGTGTGTGTGTGTGTGGGGGGGGAGGGAGATGTGGTGTGTGTGTGTGGGGGGGAGGGAGATGTGTGTGGGGGGGGGGAGATGTGTGTGTGGGGGGGGAGATGTGTGTGTGTGGGGGAGATGTGTGTGGGGGGGAGATGTGTGTGTGTGTGGGGGGGGGGGAGATGTGTGTGTGTGGGGGGGGGGAGATGTGTGTGTGTGTGGTGTGTGAGGGGGGGGAGGTGTGTGTGTGGGGGGGGGGAGGTGTGGGTGTGGGGGGGGAGATGTGTGTGTGTGGGGGGGGGAGATGTGTGTGTGTGTGTGTGTGGGGGGGGAGATGTGTGTGTGGGGGGGAGATGTGTGTGTGGTGTGTGTGGGGGGGAGGTGTGTGTGTGTGTGTGGGGGGGAGATGTGTGTGTGTGTGGGGGGGAGGGAGATGTGTGTGTGTGTGTGGGGGGGAGGGAGATGTGTGTGGGGGGGGGGAGGAGATGTGTGTGTGGGGGGGGGAGATGTGTGTGTGTGGGGGGAGATGTGTGTGTGTGGGGGGAGATGTGTGTGTGTGTGGGGGGGGAGATGTGTGTGTGTGGGGGGGGGGAGGTGTGTGTGTGGGGGGGGGGAGGTGTGTGTGTGTGTGGGGGGGGATGTGTGTGTGGGGGGGGGAGATGTGTGTGTGTGTGTGTGGGGGGGGGAGAGTGTGTGTGTGGGGGGGGAGTGTGTGTGTGTGTGTGGGGGGGGGAGATGTGTGTGTGTGGGGGGGGGAATGTGTGTGTGTGTGGGGGGGGAGAGTGTGGGGGGGGGGGTGTGTGTGGGGGGTGGTGGGGTGTGTGTGGGGGGGGGGGGGGGGGGAGATGTGTGTGGTGGGGGGGGGGGGTGTGTGTGTGGGGGGGGGGTGTGTGGGGGGGTGTGGGGGGGGAGAGTGTGTGTGTGGGGGGGGGGATGTGTGTGTGTGGGGGGGGGGGGGGTGTGTGTGTGGGGGGGATGGTGTGTGGGGGGGGGGAGATGTGTGTGTGTGTGGGGGGGGGGGAGAGTGTGTGGTGTGGTGGGGTGGGGGGATGTGTGTGTGTGTGGGGGGGGGGGGTGTGTGTGTGTGTGGGGGGGGGGGAGATGTGTGTGTGTGTGGGGGTGGGGGGGGGGTGGTGGGGGGGGGGGGGTGTGTGGGGGGGGTGTGGGGTGGGGGGGGGGGGGAGATGTGTGTGTGTGTGGGGGGGGGAGATGGGTGTGTGTGGGGGGGGA
>NC_092768.1:23023127-23027385 GCF_047496795.1 Chiloscyllium punctatum | reverse complement strand
GTGTGTGTGTGGGGGGGGAGGTGTGTGTGTGTGTGGGGGGGAGGTGTGTGTGTGTGTGGGGGAGGTGTGTGTGTGTGGGGTGGGGAGGTGTGTGTGTGTGGGGGGGGAGGTGGTGTGTGTGTGTGGGGGGGGGAGGTGTGTGGTGTGTGGGGGGGGAGGTGTGTGTGTGTGGGGGGGGTGTGTGTGTGTGTGTGTGGGGGGAGGAGGTGTGTGTGGGGGGAGATGTGTGTGTGTGGGGGGAGGTGTGTGTGTGTGGGGGGGGGAGGTGTGTGTGTGTGGGGGGGGAGGTGTGTGTGTGTGGGGGGGGGGAGTGTGTGTGTGTGTGTGGGGGGGGGAGGTGTGTGTGTGTGGGGGGGAGGTGTGTGTGTGGGGGGGGAGGTGTGTGTGTGTGGGGGGGGAGATGTGTGTGTGGGGGGGGGAGATGTGTGTGTGTGGGGGGGGGAAGGTGTGTGTGTGTGGGGGGGGGGAGATGTGTGTGTGTGGGGGGGGGGAGATGTGTGTGTGGGGGGGGGAGATGTGTGTGTGTGGGGGGGAGATGTGTGTGTGGGGGGGGAGGTGTGTGTGTGGGGGGGGAGGATGTGTGTGTGGGGGGGGGAGGTGTGTGGTGTGTGGGGGGGAGGTGTGTGTGTGGGGGGGGGGAGGATGTGTGTGTGGGGGGGGGGAAGTGTGTGTGTGTGGGGGGGGGAAGTGTGTGTGTGTGGGGGGGTGAGATGTGTGTGTGGGAGGGGGAGATGTGTGTGTGTGGGGGGGAGATGTGTGTGTGGGGGGGGGGGAGATGTGTGTGTGTGGGGGGGGGAGATGTGTGTGTGTGTGGGGGGGGGAGATGTGTGTGTGTGTGGGGGGGGGGAGATGTGTGTGTGTGGGGGGGGGGGAGATGTGTGTGTGTGGGGGGGGGAGATGTGTGTGTGTGTTGTGGGGGGGGGGAGATGTGTGTGTGGGGGGAGGTGTGTGTGTGTGTGTGTGGGGGGAGGTGTGTGTGTGGGGGGGGGGAGATGTGTGTGTGTGGGGAGGGGGAAGTGTGTGTGTGTGTGGGGGGGGAGATGTGTGTGTGTGGGGGGGGAGATGTGTGTGTGGGGGGGGCAGATGTGTGTGTGGGGGGGGGAGATGTGTGTGTGGGGGGGGGAGATGTGTGTGTGTGTGGGGGGGGGAGATGTGTGTGTGTGTGGGGGGGGGGAGATGTGTGTGTGTGTGTGGGGGGGGAGATGTGTGTGTGTGTGTGGGGGGGAGATGTGTGTGTGTGTGTGTGGGGGGGGAGATGTGTGTGTGTGTGTGGGGGGGGAGGTGTGTGTGTGTGTTTGGGGGGGGAGATGTGTGTGTGGGGGGGGGGGAGATGTGTGTGGGGGGGGGAGATGTGTGTGTGGGGGGGGGGAGATGTGTGTGTGGGGGGGGGGGGAAGTGTGTGTGGTGGGGGGGGGAGATGTGTGTGTGGGGGGGGGAGATGTGTGTGTGTGGGGGGGGGAGATGTGTGTGTGTGTGTGGGGGGAGATGTGTGTGTGGGGGGGGGAGATGTGTGTGTGGGGGGGGGCAGATGTGTGTGTGTGTGGGGGGGGGGAGATGTGTGTGTGTGTGTGTGGGGGGGAGGTGTGTGTGTGTGTGTGTGGGGGGAGGTGTGTGTGTGGGGGGGGGAGATGTGTGTGTGTGTGGGGGGGGAGATGTGTGTGTGGGGGGGGGAGATGTGTGTGTGTGTGTGGGGGGGGAGATGTGTGTGTGTGTGGGGGGGGGAGATGTGTGTGTGGGGGGGGAGATGTGTGTGTGGGGGGGGAGATGTGTGTGTGTGTGGGGGGAGATGTGTGTGTGTGGGGGGGGGGGAGAGTGTGTGTGTGTGGGGGGGGGAGATATGTGTGTGTGGGGGGGGAGATGTGTGTGTGTGTGGGGGGGGGAGAGATGTGTGTGTGTGTGGGGGGGGGAGATGTGTGTGTGTGTGAGGGGGGGAGATGTGTGTGTGTGTGTGGGGGGAGATGTGTGTGTGTGTGTGGGGGGGGGAGATGTGTGTGTGTGTGGGGGGGGGAGGTGTGTGTGTGTGTGGGGGGGGAGAGTGTGTGTGTGTGTGGGGGGGGGAGGTGTGTGGTGTGTGTGGGGGGGAGATGTGTGTGTGTGTGTGGGCGGGAGATGTGTGTGTGTGTGGGGGGGAGATGTGTGTGGGGGGGAGGTGTGTGTGTGTGTGGGGGGAGGTGTGTGTGTGTGTGGGGGAGATGTGTGTGTGTGGGTGTGGGGGGAGGTGTGTGTGTGTGTGGGGGGAGATGTGTGTGTGTGTGTGTGTGTGTGGGGGAGGTGTGTGTGTGTGGGGGGGGAGGTGTGTGTGTGTGGGGTGGGAGGTGTGTGTGTGTGTGGGGGGGGGGAGGTGTGTGTGTGTGGGGGGGGGAGGTGTGTGTGTGGGGGGGGGAGGTGTGTGTGTGGGGGGGGAGGTGTGTGTGTGTGGGGGGGGAGGTGTGTGTGTGTGTGGGGGGGGGAGGTGTGTGTGTGGGGGGGGAGGTGTGTGTGTGTGTGTGTGTGGGTGGGGAGGTGTGTGTGTGGGGTGGGGGAGGTGTGTGTGTGGGGGGGGGAGTGTGTGTGTGTGGGGGGGGAGGTGTGTGTGTGTGGGGGGGGGAGGTGTGTGTGTGTGGGGGGGGAGGTGTGTGTGTGTGTGGGGGGGGGAGGTGTGTGTGTGTGTGTGGGGGGGGAGGTGAGTGTGTGTGTGTGGGGGGGGAGGTGTGTGTGTGGGGGGGAGGTGTGTGTGTGTGGGGGCGGAGGTGTGTGTGTGTGGGGGGGGGGAGGTGTGTGTGTGTGGGGGGGGAGGTGTGTGTGTGAGGGGGGAGGTGTGTGTGTGGTGGGGGAGGTGTGTGTGTGTGTGGGGGGGGGGGAGGTGTGTGTGTGTGTGGGGGGGGGAGGTGTGTGTGTGTGTGGGGGGGGAGATGTGTGTGTGTGAGTGTGTGTGGGGGGGAGGTGTGTGTGTGGGGGGGAGGTGTGTGTGTGTGGGGGGGGGAGGTGTGTGTGTGTGGGGGGGGAGGTGTGTGTGTGTGGGGTGGGAAGGTGTGTGTGTGTGGGGGGGGAGGTGAGTGTGTGGGGGGGAGGTGTGTGTGTGTGTGGGGGGGGAGGTGTGTGTGTGTGGGGGGAGGTGTGTGTGTGTGGGGGGGGAGGTGTGTGTGTGTGGGGGGGGAGGTGTGTGTGTGGGGGGGGGAGGTGTGTGTGTGGGGGGGGAGGTGTGTGTGTGTGTGTGGGGGGGAGGTGTGTGTGTGGGGGGGGTAGGTGTGGGTGTGTGTGTGTGTGGGGGGGGGGGAGGTGTGTGTGTGTGTGTGTGGGGGGGGAGGTGTGTGTGTGTGTGGGGGGGAGGTGTGTGTGTGTGTGGGGGGGGAGGTGTGTGTGTGGGAGGGGGGGAGGTGTGTGTGTGGGGGGGGAGGTGTGTGTGTGGGGGGGGAGGTGTGTGTGTGTGTGGGGGGGGGAGGTGTGTGTGTGTGTGTGTGGGGGGGGTGGTGTGTGTGTGGGGGGGAGGTGTGTGTGTGTGGGGTGGGAGGTGTGTGTGTGAGTGTGTGTGGGGGGGAGGTGTGTGTGTGTGTTTGAGGGGGGAGGTGTGTGTGTGTGTGGGGGGGGGAGGTGTGTGTGTGTGTGGGGGGGAGGTGTGTGTGTGGGGGGGAGGTGTGTGTGTGGGGGGGGGAGGTGTGTGTGTGTGGGGGGGGGAGAGGTGTGTGTGTGTGTGTGTGTGTGGAGGGGGGGGAGATGTGTGTGTGTGGGGGGAGATGTGTGTGTGTGTGTGGGGAGGGAGATGTGTGTGTGTGTGTGTGTGGGGGGAGAGATGTGTGTGTGTGTGTGGGGGGGGGAGATGTGTGTGTGTGGGGGGGAGATGTGTGTGTGTGGGGGGGGAGATGTGTGTGTGTGTGGGGGGAGGTGTGTGGGGGGGGGAGGTGTGTGTGTGTGGGGGGGGAGATGTGTGTGTGTGTGGGGGGGGGGAGATGTGTGTGTGGGGGGGGAGATGTGTGTGTGTGGGGAGGGGGGAGTGTGTGTGTGTGTGTGTGGGTGGGGGAGTTGTGTGTGTGTGGGTGGGGGAGTTGTGTGTGTGTGGGGGGGGAGGTGTGTGTGTGTGGGGGGGGAGGTGTGTGTGTGTGGGGGGGAGGTGTGTGTGTGTGTGTGGCGGGGGGGAGGTGCGTGTGTGGAGGGGGAGATGTGTGTGTGTGGGGGGGGGAGGTGTGTGTGTGTGTGGGGGGGGGGGAGATGTGTGTGTGTGGGGGGGGGAGGTGTGTGTGTGTGTGTGGGGGGGGGGAGATGTGTGTGTGTGTGGGGGGGA